>NC_090749.1:10367822-10410322 GCF_036898095.1 Palaemon carinicauda
TTGCTATGGTGACCTGATTTTCTACCCTGGTAGTTTATCTATCCTGGCAGCTTGGAAGTATTCTCACGTTCCTACGCAGAGTGTCCTAGCTCTTTGAAACTCCTATGAAATCCTGACAACTGTCGCAGTGACTTACGGCGCCAAAAGGTGAAAGCTATCCTTTCACCTGAGAGTTTCTAGCAAGCCTGGATCGTGGTGCCAAAGGTGAATGTTTTTCTTTCACCTGAGAGTTTGCTTGAAGCAAGCGATTTTTCTTACCTTTGTGAGTCTGGCTCGTGACGCAATTCAAGCTCTTAGGAAGTCTAGATCTTGGCAACAAATGGGAAACCTAGCCTTCCCACCTGAGAGGTTTGTTTGAAACAAGCTTTCTCTCAACACCTCAAGACCTGGATAGCCTCTGATTTGGAGTCGTAACAGGATTCGGGCTCACAGATAGCCAGGATATTGACATTGAAGGAAAAAGGCTTTGTGAGAGTATTTCTTGGAACAAACGTTCTTTCAGCACCTCTCGACTCTGGCTCACAGTGATCTTTCATTGCAGTACCAAAGGTGCAAATCTATCCTCTTACTGGAGTGTTTGGCTCAAAACAAGCAATCTCTTATCCGCATGCAATCCATTCTCACAACACAACTCAGGATCGCAGCTCAAGTCAGGCTCATGGCGAGCCTAGATGACACAGTAAGTTCCCTGAGCCACTAACTGTCTGACTAAGCCTCTAATGTGCATAAAGCAATTAAGAATCTAGAACAAGTCGTTATACCGCTTGTACAAGGACATCATTTGAGGCTTAGAATTTAGGGATGTTTATTTTTAACAAGAAACCTTTGTTCTTGCGATAGGTAATTGTATGCTATCCTGTGTTCACATTTTAGGAAAATGTTTATGGAAACAATTTCCTTTGATAGCCCGAATCTCTGTCACAAGGCAGGAGATAAAGCTTTTGGAGGGTTTGACATTTTTCTGCTAATTTTTTTCTCTCTCATAAAATTGCAATAATCACAGGCAAAACTTTTTGGACGACTTGACTCAGGGATTCTGACGTTTGTTGTTTGAAGAAATACAAATGAATTTAGATATGTAATTTATATCTTTCGTGAATGCACGATCAACTTTATCCTAATAAAAGGCAAGAATTCAGACTTCCTTGTGTGAAACATTAGTCTTCCCAGAGTAAATAAAAACAGTACGTTCTAGTACAGTAGTAAAGCTGTTGCCTAGCATTATGCATAGCAGCAGATTGATCCCAAATGCCTTTGGATTTTTTCCCTTGCATTTAGTTTCTTGAAAAGCTTTATGCTAGAGGATTTGTACAAGCTTGTGTTCATGTATTAATATTTTCTGTTACTCAGCAGATGATGATCGAACAAAAAACATGGGACCGTTTTCATTTCTGCAAGAAGTGTGAGAGATGTCTGATAGGTACTAACACAGAGGCGAGGCAAATGCAAGTGACCTTTATTCAACAAGATAACGAGCCTTCATACAAACCATTGAGGGCAACAATGTAAAAAAAAACTCAAACAATGTGAACCATGTTTTATAAATCATCAGTGTGGAAGAGAGCAAGAGACTGTTATGTATACAACCAATATAAAAGAGATAAAAAAGCAATATCATTATATTGTATGAGCATGTATGTAACACGTACGGTACATGGGTCCCCTCCTAAAAAAGAACATGCATGTGAAATAGGGCACATGGATCTAGAGAGGCAAACTGTATGTGGGTCATCTTGCAGGAGATATGCAGATTTTAGGCAATCAAGATACCCTGTCTTCTTTGCCAAGAATGTTAATTAAGAAAGCCTTGGGAGTGCAACGGATCATGAGGAAAGGGCCTGTGTAAGAGCACGTCAATGGTGGTTTGCTTACATTGGTGCACAAGACGACGTGTGTTGTGATGTGTAAATCTCTGGGTATGTGTTGCTTTGCTAGGGGCTTTTAAGTATGGTGAGAGGGAGTAAATTTTCACACAACAAGATGTAGGTGCTGGTGAATGTCAGAGGAGATTGCAGATGGAAAAAAACTCAGAAGGGACGACCAATGGGTTGCCTTACACCATTACAGCTGTCAAGACATCCAGAGAGTCCTTAGGAGTGCTTCTCCATCCCAGGAGGACCCAGGGAAGCTGATTGAACCCATTGAAGTCTTCGCTGAAGTACATCAAAGCTGCTTTGAGAGTGCAATGAAAATTTTCAACCATTCTATTGGCTGCAGGGTTATAGGCCGGTGTCAGATGTAATATGATACTCAAGAGTTTCACTAATGATATTCACAATTCTGAGGTGAAAGTGGTACCCCTGTCAAAAGTAATACAGACAGACCTCGTTAATTGTGGTGTCTTGCTTTGCGGTTTTGTTTTTTTGCGGCCAGGGAGGAACAAAAATCTTTGCAATGAAAGAACCTAGGTACCAGTCTTAGACATCATTGGTTTCCTCTGTCAATAGTAGAACACCACCATCATCTCTATGGGGGAAAGTAAAAAAGATAATAGACAAATTTACATCCAACCCACCATCTGTGTTGAAGGTAAATGGTCAATATGTGACTGGAGCTAAGGAGGTTAGTAATGATTTGGCTGAACATTTCTTCACTATATCATGCAACTGTATCATGCACTGTATCATTGCAAAAGAAAAGGAGGAATCTTACAATGTTCTTTCTAACCAAATAGAATTTGATTCCATAATTTCATGCGCCTGAGGATTAATCCTCAGGGAGTACGCTACAGGTGTCAGGAGAACTCAGATGTACATCGGCTAAGTTTTCAGATCACTGATGCGTGGGGAACCACTAGCATTGGTCACTACCATTTGGAGGCTGTAGACTTGGGTTGTAACTGTGGAGATTGGTGAGTTTGATGTAAGGAAGGCTTGGTCTTCCTTCAGTCTTTCAGGTATTCCTTCCATGGTGTTTTTGAGGGAACTGGTAGCTAGGGCTATCTCTCTCCTGGTACTCCCCTGTGAATTTAACTTAGTCTCAAGTGTCCCTAGTGACGTCTGTTATGGTAGCCACTAACCAAGCAAGCAAGGTGGTGGAGGTTAGCTTTAAAGATTAAGAGATCTGGTTCCCTGTTCTTCGTGGTACTATGTGTTACTACCATTGAAAAGATATTGGGTCCTTTGACTATCAAGATACCTCCTTATCCATCATACACCTGGCAACAATGAGATAAATGAGCAATTCTTCTTTACTCACGCTGTTAACTAATGCCTTGGTTAGGTTAGAAGAGACTCTTTAGCTATGGTAAGCAGCTCTTATAGGAGAAAGACAATCCAAAATCAAACTATTGTTCTCTAGTCTTGGATAGTGCCATAGCCTCTGTATTGTGATCTTGGGTTAGTTCTCTTGCTTTAGGGTACACCCTGTCACACTATTCTACCTTTTCTCTTCCTCTTGGCTTTTGAAATGGTGTGTTGGGCAAGTATCAACAGGTTGGGTTTTCCTTATGTGTCTCTTCATCTTCCGTACAAGTATTCATTTTCAAAACCATCCACACTCTCCTCCCTTCAATTGAGGTGCATATCATGGAGGGTACTTAGCCTTGCATGGTGTGACGTCTCTACCCTTTTGATTAATTTTATCCGAAATTCTACCTTTAGTGTATGTATTGTATTAGTCACTTTATATATATATATATATATATATATATATATATATATATATATATATATATATATATATATATATATATATATATGCACATTTTCTTGGTATTATTATTGTTAAATTTGTTTTTAGCATGATTAATCTTTATTGCTTTTAATTCTTATCCTGTCGGAAGACATTGAGCAAAACCCGGGACCGTACTGGTCCTGGGTTTCGCCATTGTTGTTTACTGTAATATTCTTGGACTGCATGCCAATATTCAGCACATAGAGGTTGCCTCCAGACAGTATGATATACTTTTATGTTCAAAAATTTTGATTTCTGAAATAAGGCTCTCATTTCTACTCCTAATTACAGGTTTTAAATAACTAATAATTATGAAACGGTGTCATCCCTAGGGAAAGGGAAATAGTAATGTATGTTAGAATTGAGTACCCTGCTTCTCATAAGTCCTGCTATAAATGTAGATGTCATGAGATTCAGGTATTTAAAGTTTGTGCCAGGCAAAACAACTTCTATTTGTGTTCGATGTATTGGAATCCATACATAGATGATTTTATCTTTGATTGCTTTTTAGCAATATGGCTATGATACAACAAAATGATGGAAAGATCTCTTTTGTTTTTGTTGGTAGTTTTAGTGATCACTATAGGGAGTGTTTAATTGTGTTTATCCTACTGATTGCCATGGCTAAGGAGCTGTGGACTTTGCGTTTAAAACAGGCTGTAAGCCAACCATAAGTGAAGCTACTTGCAGGTGTGATAACTGCTTTGAGATAGTATACACTGATTCCCCTGACATTTTAACAAGTAAGGTTTGTTCTCCAGTTTGGACATCTGATCTACCTTAATTTCATTACTAGTCCAGATTAGGCAGCCTATCCCCGATGTGTCATACTTATGTAAGGTTTATGTAAAATCTCAAGCAGACTGGAATGGCATTTTGAGTGATCTTTTGAATTTAAATTTGTCAAATTTGTATGAAAGCGCAGAGCCTGTTGTTCTTTTGAATGAGAATCTGGTCAGCATGATTAATAAGTGTTTTCCCTATTAAGTGCTGAAGTACCGAGTGAAAGTTAAACCCTAGTTTAGTGATGATTATAGACATGCTTATTTGGTAAAAATCCAGAACCTGAGTAGTGAACTACCCTTAAATATTCATTTTTTGGTATAAATATACATAAGGTGACAGCTCTGTCACTCACTGTCCAAAGGAAAGGTTGATTCTTTTGGCTGATATGCTTGGCAATAAGCTGAGTAATAAGAAACTTTATCTTTTTCATTGGCCATTCCAGCTTGCACTGAAGTCATACTCCAAATTACAGGATTAACTCTGCTGAAGTAATAAAATTATGATAATTCTAAGATATTTGTTTTGGGAAATGGGTTTTGAGGCAAATGACTTTGTACTCTATACCCAAAGTAACTGATGGTCTCACAGAAGGTGCTTTGCATTACAAAATGTGTAAAGGGGTGGGAAGTGATTTTTAGATGCTTAAGTGTATAACAAGAATAAATAAAGAAGAGAATAGAATAAAGAGTCTGTTATGCACATTTAGGAAAAATTACAGTTTAGAAATTTGCCCTTTTATTTTTTAGAAAACTCCAACATATTCTCCTTTCCCTTTTCCAATTCTAGTTGTTCTCTATTATTTCAGACTTTTCATCCCAAAGGAAATAATCATCCAACTCTTGCGGCAAGATTGTGTAAACTACAGGAACTATCTGCAAGAGAAACTGGACTGGGATAAAGGAAGAAGGGTCCTTGTTGGTATATCACTCGCAAAAGTATACCAAGTAGAAGGTTTAATGTTACGTTCAACTATCGTACACAATGTAGATTATGCGAAATGTACCAATACACTTTACAATATAATAAGCAAAACATTAATGGCAATATGAAAATAATAGCCAGCAAAGAGAATAAAAAACTATATTTAGGATTTATCATATTGTAAATTTTCACAGCATTACACAAAAATCCACCGAATGCTCACAGCACACCAAAACTAATGGATAAATATTGAAAGTTGTTACCAAGTAGGTTGAGTTGACTTTCCAAACTTTTATAAAGCAAGCGACAGAAGGCATGGAGTAGTTTCAGGTATAAAATGTTGACAGAAAGAAATATGGCTTCTGCTTCTAATGATGAATGTTAATTCAGTCTTCTTTGTCTTCTTCAAAATACTTTATTGGTGTGGGTAGTCACTAAAGTCCAGAGTCACAGAGGGTGTAGCTGAAGATTGTCTCCATACACAAGCAGTGTTCAGTCAGGTTTCTCTCATTTCTGCCTCCCACTGTCCTATTATATTGGGAAAAATACTCTAAAGAATTCTGAAGCATTAAGACAAACATTACACAATAGCCAGGTGCCAGGAACCCACTCTACAATCATCCTGTTGACCTCACATTCGTCAGACGACTGGCGCCAAAGTAGAGTAGTTATGAGAAGTATCTAAAACTCCCACTCCACACCAACAACATCAGGCCCAAATAGCCAGTCACAATGAATATCTATACGATGCAAGGGAACACTAAGATGGGCATCAACCCCATGAAAGGGAGCATACTTTTCCATGAACAAATTCTCATTCACAGGGACAACTTCCCTCTAAACGAGTGACTGGGCACAACCAGTATCAGGCATGATACAAACAATGTGTAGTGAACCATCATCAACAGCAACAAACCCATTAGAAGTGTATGACTTGTAAACCATATCAACAAGTCTGGAACAAACACGGAATTAACAGGCTTGCTGTCAAAAAACGTGGTCATTTATAGTGTTAACATCTACTGGTAGCACACCATAACGTGACCTTGGTAGAGTTACAAGAGCCACACTTTCATCTTCTTTCCTTTTCAACTTAAAACATTCAGACACTGTGTGACCTGGTTTCTTACAGTAATTACATACTACAGAACTGTTAGTAATAGAATTGGCATTAAAACTACTGCATTGAGACTTGACATGTGAATAAGAATTAGACCTTTGATCTACATCATCAGTACCTGTATGCTTATCTGTATCCCTATAGTCTTTTGATCAGACGTAACTGAAATATTGCACCGACAACAACTCTCCTCTGTCTTGGCGATCCGCTCTAAGTCAAATTCTCATTACGGTCGCCGTAGAGTTTTGCCGCCATGTCCGTCTGTCACATTGGAGACTGGGCATGGAGCTTGTATCCCGAAGCCGACAGACACTGCAGAGACCTTTACAACGATCCAGATTATGATTGTGATTGCAGTACGTCGTACCAGAAGCGACGAATTCACCTATTCAAGACTTAGCCTTTGCACCACGGATGTCGAAGACAAAACCCTGATTACTCACCATGTCAGGTGCAGCAACAAGGGGTGCAAAATCGTCACTATTAAGGTTCTTAAGCATTATAAAACCTTAAAACCAGCTACCAGGGAAGCGACTACACCCCCTCCCAAATGAAGGAAGAGCCCTGAACGCCCTCCACCAGCGCTAGTACCAGCACCACCATCGCCATTGATGACACTAAGGACTGAGAGCACAGACTCGTCGTTGTCTGTCCCTACAACTCCTCAGCAGTCAGTTGCAGCAGCAGTCACCCCTCTAACCTTGGTGCCTGAATCCTCCAATGCCATGGAGACTGAACCAGTTGCACCTCAGGGGAACCATTCCATGGACTGCAATTGTACGGACTGCCTTACAGAACTCCTTCAAGAAGCTTCTTCCATTACGGCAAGCATCCCAGCTTCACAGCCCAAAAAAACCTCTGGCGAAGTTTCATCTTTCATATACGGACAGCTCAATTTCTTATGCCTCAGTTGCTGCTATGGCTGCAAACCCTGGCATGCAGCTCACTGCCAGACCCAACAGGAAAGGTGATTTGATAATCATCCCCAAAGACCTTGAGACAGCCAGATCCCTCCAGGAGGAGCCATCTTTAACACTGCTGGACATTGGATTCATCCGTAGGAAAGCAATGATCACTAGGTATCCTACAACAATGCCTACCTCCATAGCCATATCATGCAGCAGTATCGACTGTGCGGTACACTGTATGAGTTTAGACGACGTCCCTGTAAGAAGACTCATAGCCACCTTTATCGGTCCAGTGGCCTCCTCACTGGATCTTAGAGTCTGGGGGACATTCCCCATCCAAGAATATACACCAGAGCCTATTAGATGCCACAGGTGCCAGCGTTTCGGCCATCATAAGGAGAAGTGCAAAGGCCCCATCATCTGCGCTGTATGCAGCCAGCACCACTGCACAGAAGTGTGCATAAAAGACCACAAAGAAGGCAAGCAGACAAAACCCAAGGGCCCCAACTGCTCCAGGCCTCACCATGCTTGGAATAGGCACTGCCCAGAGCGACTGAAGATGATAGCAGCTATGAAGAATAGCTGTAATGTAGTCTATTCTAAAACAGCAGAAACCACCTACAATCCAGCCACCTAAAGATCAGCGACCTCCTCGCCAGAGGAGACAGAGACATTCACCCACTGCAACTGTTCCTGTAAGAGCCGCCCAGCCGCAACCTGCACCACTCCCTCAACCCACATCCTCCAACCCACCTTAATCCCTGACTCAACAAGTTGAGTCTATGTTCTTGGAAGACCTCATCCCCATTGCCTTTAAAATCCTCACCCGAGTCCTGTCCCTAAGCAGAACTCCCACCTTTATGCAGTTATTGCAACAATTTCAGCTACCAACCACTGAGCAGGGATAAGCTTATTTGCTTAAACCTTCTCCTTTTCTCTCTGACTAAAACTTCTCTCCTCTCCCAGTCTCTCCTACTTACTGGGACTTGCTGCTATCATCACTTTTTTCTCTAACTTAAACTTTTCATTTTGTGGACCTAAAAAGGAGTCTACTTTTTGGGTTACTTCTCTCCCTTTCATTCTAATTTCAAATCCCTCTCTAAGTAATTCATTCTCCACCTTTTTATGTTCCAGCTATTTAATATTGCAGTCTCGGCCTCCTTTGGGAGACCATCTCTTTCCAGATTAACATGCTCTTACGGGCTGTGTCCAACGACAAGAGCCCGTGTCACGCTACAGGCATGGCAATCTGCAACCAACCATCTTTTGATCTATCAAACCTTTTATCATTAGACCTAGACTCTTTTTGGGCCAGTACATAACCACCAGCATATATAGCTGTTTCGCAAAGTATAGATAACTTTCTTTCATTTGAGTAAACCTTAATGTTCTCACTAACACGATTCTGAAACTGTTCAATTAAAACAGTTTCTATCAATCTACTAAAATCATACCTACATTTTGCTGCTTACACCATTTATCAAACCAATCTAATTGTTCCCTACTAAATTCTACATATGTCTGCTTATCTTGTTTTATCCAAGTCCTAAACTTTATCCTATAAGTTTTGTTTAAAAATTTGTAGAATTGTAAAAAAAAAAAATTAGGATTTCATAATTAGGCTATGTATTCTATAAGTTACTTAGGAATAAAAGCATAATTTTTTGCGTTTCACTAAACCAAATTTCGGTTAATGTCTAGGAGAGGGCCGCATGAAGATATCACTGATATTCAATTTATTTTTACTAGAATATGTAGGAATGTATGTATATAATGGTATACCAGTGAGATAATTTAGTAAAAATCAATAATAGTCGAAATATCGACGATCAAACTCACGCTACTCTTGTCTTCCTCTCAGATTTTTCTAAGTCTGTTGTTATTGTTGACTGTGTCTTATTTTTGCTCAAATGAGCCCTGTAACCACTATAATCCGCAGACAAACTAGTCCACTATGACGTCTTCACGTTTGGCCAATCACAGTGCGACAATACATTTTCTTTCCCAATGACGTCTTCACGTTTGGCCAATCAAAGTGCGACAATACATTTTCTTACCCATCACAGTGCGACAATACATTTTCTTACCTAGCCATTTTATTTCGTTCCTAGACATCGAGGCCGTAGCAAGCACGTCATCTGATATTGCACAAGAAGTTGAAATTCCATCTTCTTGTCCTGACTGTTTCCTAAGTTAAAATGAAATTGTTCTTACTTATTTGGGGTTATATTGAAAAACTAGTGGATTTGTGCCAGAGACACAGTTTAATTTTACAAAATAAGAATAGTCCTGCATGTCAGGGAACCTTCGCAAAGGCTTCACGTTTTCCTCAAAGCAGCAGCACATCTTTATCAACCAACAGGTTAAGGTAAGCTTCATTAATTTATGGAGTATATTATAATGGTGATAGTATAACGATGTATACAGCAGTACCATCACTTTGGATTTGGTTTGATGGATGTGTTAGGTAGTGTCCTTAAGGGGGGGTCGCAGGGGGGGCGAAGCCCCTCCCCCCCCCCCCCCGGTAGGGGTACAGGGCTATTAGGCTAGGTTAGGTGGGTGTATTAGGTTCGGTGGTACCCTGAAAATCACTGTGGCCTCAAGGGGGGGTCGCAGGGGGGGGGGGGCGCTCCCCCCTCCGGTAGGCCTAGGTAGGGGTACAGGCCCCCCAGGGTAGGTTAGTTGTTTGTATTAGGTTCGGTAGTGCCCCGAAAAATCACTTTTCTCAACCTCCCCTCACCCAAAAACCCGCTTCCCACTGGGGTCCCCCATAATTGTAGTAGTAGGTTTATGCTAACATTTTGTGTGTAAGAGTTAAGTCCTAGTTTCTTTTTTATTCATTTACTCATGTTTCTATGCACTGTGCAACAATAATCTGGTTGTTTTTTGCCGTTTTTCGTCGTTAATACTTGAAAAACGGGTGCGACCTTCTCCTAGACATTTACCAAAAAATACAATTGAAATTTAATAAGAGAAAATTGAATTTGGACCATTTTGTGAATTTGCAACCACCACTCGGTTAGTTATGCCTTTACATTGCATGAAATGGTCAAGCAAAAGTAGTTACTAAGCACAGATGCTCTTGTGGACCAATGGACGCCATCAATCCAATGTTGCTTGGGGTCATCATAAGGGCTTCAGTCGGTCCTGTCATAAAATGAACTTGTACCTTTGTAATTACGTAACTATAATCAACACTAAAGAGATTCATTGGAAATATAAACTTACTTTTGAGCACAATAAAGGATGAAGTAACGAAGAATCAACGAAATTAACTGGCAGGTAATTTGAGAAAGACGTCATAACCTGTCATATTGTTGTGGTTATACAGAGAAGAATGAAGTCGGAATTAATCCCTAGAAGACTCCCTAAACAAACTGACAATTTGTGAAAGAACCGTCAAATTTTCCCCAAAATAAGAAGCAAATTTCTCCCCTAGCAGTCTCTAGCGCAATGTAAAATACGTTTCATTTATACTATTGTATCTTAGAGTTACAATATACAATTTAATTGATTTCATAGATTTTTTGGTAACAATAAACACTAAGATTTCGGTTAATGCAGCATAATTTTTAAACAGAACTTGTCCCTAAATATACCAGGTTTTCCAAATTTGGGGAGAATTCCCTAGAAGCAGACGCCATGACAGAGAGACCTATAGAAGCTGTCAACAAGCCTTAAAACAAAATATAATCAAAACCACATATAAATATTGAATACAACTCTTAAATACTATTAATATTAAGTTGTAACGTATTTCTATATATATATTAATAAGTTATATTTTTCATATATTCTTTATGGTAGGAACATGAAAAATATTCGTGGACACTGTGATGCTATGGACACTTATTGACAGTTAAAACAACTAAAATTGCCAACGTTAACTTGCTTATGATATACCTATTATATAAGCTTTAGAATTATCCCTAATAAATGTTTATTTTAGAGGATATGTTGTAAATATATCTTGAAATTTTGTATTATCAAGTATTCCAAGCCAACAATTCTCGGTTTTCTTTTAAAACACGATATAATAGAAGTGAAAATAACGATTTTGAGGAAAGCTATCGGAAGTTAAAATAACTATGATCAATAACAACAGAATATAGAGTACTTGTCAGCTTCTTCAGTAAACAATGGAGATATTAACTTTGATATCTTGCAAAAAAAAAGAAAAGAAAAAAAAGGAAATTTTTGGCAAAAATACATATTTTAGAATAATAAGTATATTTTGGGTTGCTTTCAATCTTAATTTATCGATATGTTATTAAGATTGTATAGAAAATGAACATATTTCAAAAGAGTAATTAGAAACTTATTATTGTATTTTAAATATTTTTATATATAAAATCAATTTCAATAAAAAATTACTGAAAAAATATTATAAATAATTAAATAAAGTATGTGAAAATATCTTTAATTCCTTTAGTCATTTGCAAAGATATTAAATCTTAAAGTTATTTATGAAAACTTGTCTGGTAAAATATGAAACAGAAGAATATTCTTTTACCTAATTTGTTAAGGAAGACACCTTTACAATTCCTCTTTTTAAACTTGAAAAAAATCAATCATCTATGGTTCTATCTAAATTATTTATCTTCAATTTTCTTCTTAATTTTTTTGAAAGATAAAAATTTAAATATCTTGTTGCGTACTATAAGCTTTTAGATCTAAATGTGGCATAACTAACTATTCATATTTCATTTGTCTGGGTCACTGATACTAGGTTGGCTTCCTGTGAGCGATCAGACAAAAATCTCCTACCATCACCAATCCACATTTAGCCAGCGTGGTGATGAAAACTGTCCAAACCTCAGGCATGAATAATGCTGTGTTTGTATATATATATATATATATATATATATATATATATATATATATATATATATATATATATATATATATATATATATATATATATATATATATATATATATATATATTGTGCTAGGCAGTACAGGCTATCTTAGCAATTCATGTTTGCCAACAGTTATATAAATGGATGAGCAACTTGGTGGAGTAATAAGAACTTTGGGTCTGGAGGCCATAGACAATATCTCTCTTTGGGTTCTACTCTCGATGCCTGGCAGATGATCTTATTGGAATTATTATGGATTGGCAGGGGTCACTTGCTTTAGTTAGATAGGCATTGCACATCACAAGGAACTGGCTATCCTTTGATGAATCTAGCCAATGAATCCTCTGTGGATTTAGTCAGTCTAAAGTCAAGAGAAAATGACAGAATGGCTTCCAGTCTCGGGCATTGCGGGGTGCTAAGAATCTCCTGATTTATAAATACCAAACAAAATTTGAATATTTGTAATTGGAATGTTAGAACCATGAATTATATTAGGAAGTTACAACAATTGGATAATAAATTCATGAAATGTAGTTTGGATATTTTGGCCCTAAGTGAAACACGTTGTAAGGGGATTGGCAAAGAAATCTTAGACCAAGGCAAAAGAGAGCTGTAAATAGTAGATTGTTACTAGCAAAGTTCAAAACAAAGCAGTGCAATATGAGTATCATAGTTTGCTATGCTCCAGCAAATGATTCTCTGAAGAAAGGAAAGGTGAATACTTTGAAGAACTGCAGATTGTAATAGATGATACCCCGGAGAGAGAAATGAAAATTGTGATTGGTGACTTCAATGCTAAAGTTGGAAGAAATACTCAAGGGATAAAGAATGTGATGGGTATCGAGGGTATTGGCGAAGTTGCAAATGAAAATGGAGCGAATTTCATAAGTTTCTGTTCAGACAACAATCTTGCCATTGGAGGTACCCTTTCTCAACACAAGAACATTCATAATTGTACATGGACTTCACCCTGTGACAATTACAAAAATCAGATAGATCACATTAACATTAATAAAAAGAGAAAGAGGACTCTAAGAAATGTAAGAAGCTATAGAGGTGCAGATATTGGTAGTGATAACCAGCTCCTCATAACCCCACTAAAATTAAAACTGAAAGCACCCAACAGACAGATAGATAGAATACCTAGGTTTGATACAACTAAGTTTTTAGAAGAAGAGGACAGAGAAACATTTGCAATTGAATTAGGAATCGACTTACAGTCTTAGAGACTTTAAGACGAGAAGAACAGACAATTAATGAAGAATTATGTGAAATTACGAACATATATTAGTCAGATGGTAGTAAAGTCTTTGGACATGCAGTTACAAGGAGAAAGCCATGGATATCAAATGATACTTGGGATACTATAAAAAGGAGACAAAGATAGGAATTGATTGTTGAAAGTTTTCGAGGAAGTGATGAAAATTACAAGGTTGGGCTTGCTAAGTAATCCAGTATTGATAGTGAGGTCAAAAGAAAAGCCAGGAATGACTGGAGAGAATATTTAGATAGACAGTAAAGCAGATGAGGCTGACAAAGCTATGAATTCAGGATGTGGCTATGGTGTAGAAACTGCTCATAGAATTATAGCAACAGAAAATGAAGAAAGGCAACGTTGGATGGAACACTTTAGTGAGGTTATGAATAGGAGATATGAAGGGAATAATTTGGTTGATATACCTGAAGCTGGTGAAGACCTTGATGTGCCAATGAATGAATTCAGTGTGTTTGAAATCGAAGCTATCCTATAAAAAAAAAAAAAAAAAAAAAAAAAAAACTAAAGAGACGGAAAGCCTCAGGATGCAATGCAATTACCGAGATGATACTGGCTGAAAATGAAGTGACCCCTAAAAGATTATTTTGTAGAATGTGACATGAAGAGACAAAACCCGATGAATGGGAATTAGGAGTGTTAGTTAACATAGCAAGAAAAGGAGACCTGACTGATTGCGATCATTACAGAGGCATAATACTTACATCAGTTGTTATGAAAATCTATAATATGCTTATTATAAAGAGACTGGAGAGAAAGACTGGTGAAAGTTGCACTGAACTAATTTTCATTTTAAGATATGTTGTACAGCAATGCTTAAAATGTAATAATCCCCTTTTGATGGCATTTGTGGACTAATAAATGATCTGGAAAACACTATTTCAAGAACTGCAATTGTCTCAAGACAGTCTTCGCTTGCCTACCCAAAACAACAAGAAAAACAAAGTTCAATACAAAATTCGAGGCATCACTCCTAACTTCCATTTTAGGACTAATAATAGATCCAGAAAGTAAGCCAAGGCTCTTTATTATTTTGTAATGAATTTATACTCCCAAGTGTTATATGTTACGTTAAACTTATGTACATTGTATTACAAAACTTTTGAAAATGGCTAATTGTTCATGTATATTGATGTAAAAATAAAGTAATTTGTTTTATTTCATATATGTTGATGTAAAAATAAAAAATAAATTATTAATTTTTGTATATCACAGCGCTGGCAAGCGCGACCGGGGAACAAGCAAAAATGCTGCCAGTGCTGTTATATACGATTACGTAAACCAGAAAATTACTTTCCGGACATAGTATAAGCTTGAAACTCTAGGATTTAGTTCTATTCAATTTAACTAGACGATCCTAAAAGTTTCAAGTCCCTATTTTATAAGGTTCATGAAATATGACGTCAGAAATATGCAAAAAAATAGCAAAAATGAACGTCAACTTTCAGGTGTTCGATATAGAGTCATGGATAGATGCTTTTTAGCAAAGTTTCAACTCTATAATCTTAGCTTCTGAATGAGCTAGATAGCTGTTCGACCTCAGGTTTTGTAGATTATGTTTTAAATTGTGTATTAGGCTATGTGGGAATGTTTTGCGGTAATCACGAAGGCTGTAGTCACGTACTTAAGTTTCAAAAGGCATCAAACTGACATCTTTAAGCGAACTTTCAACGTTTATTTCTCAGCTTCTGAATAATAAGTTATAGACATGTTTGACCTCACATTTTGAAGATATGACTATAAACTAGTTAATCAATACGCTTGCGTAAAAAAAAGAGTGATATTTTACCCAAAAACCAATAAATCAGTTGGAACTTTTGACCGGGGAAACGTCTGTCTATATCCGAACATAACTTGACAACAAAACGTTTACCCGATTGAGCGGTTTAAAGAATTGATATAAAAATTTTAACCGGGTGTCGCCGGTCGCTTGCTTTTGACATTACCCATAGTCATAAAACAAAAAAATTCTGGGTAACGTACCTACAACTATAACGTTAAATAATAAAATAGCATACACGCCAACCTTTGATCACAGCGCTGGCAAGCGCGACCGGGGAACAAGCAAAAATGCTGCCAGTGCTGTGATCAAAGGTTGGTGTGTATGCTATTTTATTATTTAACATTATAGTTGTAGGTACATTACCCATAATTTTTTTGTTTTATGACTATGGGTAATGTCAAAAGCAAGCGATCGGCGACACACTGGTTAAAATTTTTATATCAATTCTTTAAACCGCTCAATCGGGTAAACGTTTTGTTGTCAAGTTATGTTCGGATATAGACAGACGTTTCCCCGGTCAAAAGTTCCAACCGATTTATCGCTTTTGGGGTAAATTGTTAATGTATTTATAACTCAAAATATCATTGTGTCCTGGGACAGGAGTTCTAGACCCTTCTCATAACTACTGTACTTCTGCGCCGGCCGCCTGACAAACGTGAGTTCAACAGGATGATTCGAGAGTGGGTTCCTGGAGCATCGCTATTGCGTAATGTTAGTCTTGAACTATCCTGAATTCTCTAGAATATTGTTCCTAATATAAAAAGACAGGTGCACGCATGCGTAGATTGCCCAGACATTATTCCCGGATGGGGCTCTTAGACAGTCAGTCATAGCCCCCAAGGTGGAGGACCCAACCAGTGTGGTCAGGGTTTTGCCAGATCTCGGCCCACTACAATCTGCTTAAGTGTACTGCTCCCACCAGAGCAATCTTACTTTTCAAAGTTACTAGACACACATGCAAGAGAATCAACTCGCCCAAGAGCACACACAACCAAGACAGGCCCTCAGAAATGACGTACAGTCTCTCATCCCTGAGAGCATAACTGTAGGCATGGAGATGCAGTCGTTCAGCCCCAAGAGCATGACCGCAGTGGCAGGAGTGGGGGTGACTGGTCAGAATCAGTGAAAGTCTGACATGGAGGCCTGGACTATGGAGCTCTTTTGGGCTTAGGTGGCTGTGGCAGGGCTTTTGCAGCAGTGGTAGGTGGGACAGTCTGCAATGCTGTCAATCTTTTAAATTGCTCTGGAAACCTCCTGTTCTAGGTGTGGTGAGATCCACCATAATTGGGACACTTCGGATGGATCTATAACCCATTCTTGTGGGTATCAATGCATTCTTGGGTGGGATGCCGGCGGCTGCAGATTCCACAGACCGTTGAGCTCGTACAGTTTTTCTTGTGGTGACAAAGCGTAGCGGGTTGATGTCTAAGTCCTCTATGGGGAAAATTCCCCATAGTCCGATGTCCAGTGCCAGTGGGATTGGCCCAATGAAGGTGACTGTGACTTTCTTGGTAGGCAGCTTATGGCTGCCCAAATGGCGTTCAGCATGGGCAACATTATTGCAGTCAGCTATGAAGGTCAGTGGCATCTTGACAGAATAGTTGGAGACAACTGCTTTCCTCAATTTCCTGGCAGGATCAATATAGGCCAGGGAGATTTCTCTGAAAAAGGCTCATGCTATCCTGATCCTTAGGTGTAATGATCATGTCACCCTTTAGATTTGCTCTGGCAGAGATCTTCATTCCTGGGTTCGAGGCTTCAATGGCAGCAACCGCTGCATAGGAAGGTACACCTTCCACGGCTGGTAATTTAAATTTTGACAGGTGCTCTTCATCCATATAGGTGAGCTGTGATTTTGGAGAAGGCTCAACAGTTGGAGGGAGTGTAGCAGTGGCTTTAGCAAGTTCTGGAGTAGGCCCAACGGTTGGGGTGAGTGTGGCAGTGACTTCAGCTAGTAGCTGTGTTAGGCAGAATGTACAATTGCAGTCTGGCTGATGTGCCTCAGCCAAAGCAGGAAAGCGAGTGTCTTTTATTATTATTATTATTATTATTATTACTATCCAAGCTACAACCCTAGTTGGAAAAGCAAGATGCTATAAGCCCAGGGGCTCCAACAGGGAAAAATAGCTCAGTGAGGAAAGGAAAAAGGAAATAAATAAATGAAGAGAACAAATTAACAATAAATCATTCTAAAATAAGAAACAACGTCAAAACAGACATGTCATATAATAAACTATCAACAACATCAAAAACAAATATGTCATAAATAAACTATAAAAAGACTATGTCTGCCTGGTCAACAAAAAAGCATTTGCTCCAACTTTGAACTTTGGAAGGATCCAGGTCAATGGCTGATGCTGATGCTTCTTCTTTAGTTGTTGGATTGCTAGTAGGAAGTGTGGCAGTGGAGGTGGCAGTAGGTGGTTTCACTGTTGTTCCACTCTTTTTCTTCTTGGCAAGTGGCATCCTCACTGGTTGAGGAGACGGATCAAGAACAGGAAGACCACGTTCCTGATAATATCTATTAGGTGCAGCCTTCATGCAGTCAATATCTGGATTCGGTTTAAAACTAAGCCATCTAGGTGGCCGGCCCAGGGTCTTCAGTATATTCTGGAGAACTCCTGGGGTATGGAAGTGTGGGATCTCAATGATGATGAGCTTCAGTGGTAGGGCTTTCTTGTGCAACGGAGACTCCCTATTCCTTCTAGTGACAAGTCGATATACGATGTTGTGGTACAGATTGTAATCATTGCATCTGCACTATATCATGTGCTGGACACAGTCTAAATCAAACTGCAAGCCCAACTCTGCAGCCAGCTTGAGAGCAAAGATCACAAATTTTCCCTTTTGATCATAGTATGCAGTGCATTCCTTGCATTATTTCCTGTCCACATGACAGAAGTCTTGACAGTGCTGGTGCTCCTTGCTATAGCAGAAACAACAGATGAATGTTCCGCTACAAGAGCTCATTGGAAAGTCGATAGTGTATGTCAGCGCTGAAAATTTCTGCCACCAAACTGGCAGGGAGCAGGGTGTCCCTTGTGCCGTGTAGGACAGTTCTTGAGCTGGCAGAAAGATCATTGCTTGCTTTTTAGAGTGTACAGCCTTGTGCTGGACACAGGCTCTTACATTGGCAGCCCATTTTAGAGATTAAGGGGAGGCAGAAATGGGAGAGACCTAACTGAACACTCCTTGTGTTGGAGACATTTTCTAGCTAAACCCTCTGCGACTCTGGACTTTAGTGACTACACACACCGGTAAAGTATTTTGAAGAAGACAAAGAAGACTGAATCAGTGTTCATCATTAGAAGCTGGAGCTATATTTCTTCCTGTCAGCATTTTATATCTGAAACTACACAACGCCATCTGTCCCTTGCTTTATAAAAGTTTGGAAAATCAACTCGTCCTACTTGGTAACAACTTTAGTTTGTTTGTTGTATTGTATATAAACAATTCCTGTTGGTACGGGCCTTTCCCTTGTTTGGCCCTTAGATAACCTATGAAATAAAGGATGGCTGTTAAACAAAAGGAAATTTGAAAGGTCTTTAGTTGTAGAGACATACGAACAGAGGAAAGATGATGGTGGTAGTGGAAGGGTTGCCATCATGTCACAGAAAATGGTAGTTTGAAGGGGTTGTAAGGCCTTTGAAACGTAGAAAAATGTTGCAGGTAGGGTTGTCAAACCCTTTACTCCCTAGGGCCCTTGAGGAAAAAGTTTTGGAAAAATACAGGGGATGTGTTTAGGGTCTTACAATGAGGGGATGAGATGGATTTTGATGAGGGTTTCAGAGGCTGTTACATCAGTGGAGGCAGGTTTGAGAGCAATTGTCTGTGGATTTCTATGTTTTCAACAATTGCTTTTACCAATGTGGCTGCAGTCTGCCTAGCAAGTTATGAGTTGATGTCCGCTTGAAGGTTATCCCTCAGTTATGCTTTTCCTCTACATTCTAGCAGGTAGTGCAGGAAGGCCTGTTGTGGTATGACGTCACAATATTCACAGGGTCTTTCATTATTATTTTCCTTCATCACCCAATTTGCTTTATACCCCAGCCTGAGTCTGTGGATGCATATAGCCCTCTCTCTTGGCGTTTGTCTGTCAATTAAGGAGGCACTAGGTCCGTCACCCATGTGTACCTATACTCTGTCTATGTGTCTGGCGCTTTTGGCTATCTCATTCCCTGGTATTCCAATGTGACTGGGAATTCAGTTGAGAGTCACAGGTTTGTCTCTTTAATTGCGCTGATATAGGAGTGCTTTGATATTGGCTAGTAGAGCCTTGGTTTTTTGTTCTTTTCCTATTGCAAGGCCTGCATTAAGGAACTTGAGTCATTTTCAATGGAGTGTCTTAGTGCTTGTTTTATCACAACAAGCTCTGTCTGCATGGTGGAGGCATTGTTGGATGTTTTCCAGCAGGCTGAGAAGTTATTGGAATATAATGCAGTTCCTATTGTCTGAATACCAGGATCTACGGTACTACCAGTGAAGTAGGTCTGCGTCCCTGCCGTTTTTGTACTCCTGATTACTTCCTGGGCTACATTTCTTAATTCCTCCATTGTACAGTTCATATATTTATCCTTGCTTGATAGATTGCGCAACTTTTTGCTGGACACGGGCTCTTGCGCTCTCAGTATCGTGACTTAAGATGGAGTCACGATAGTGTATTTATAAAGACCAGTAAGCAGTCATTTATCTTTTATTTTGTAAGGAAAATATTATGAACATTATGCAGTGTGAGATGCGTAGAAAATTATAATTGTTGTATTGAATTGTTTGTAATGATATAATGTTTCTTTATGTCGATGTTTTTTGAAGAGTAAAGTACATTCAATAGTTGTTTGATTCTAAGCAATCGTTAACGAGTTGTTAAAGTTTGTTTTGGCGAATGCGGGCCGCGCTTGCGCGGATCCTCAGTCGTCTATGAGTGATTTGACTCAGAATCGAGTTAGTACCGGCTCACGTACGTGACTGTTTGGGTCTTGGTTACCCTACGGTATCTCATGGGGAGGGAAGGAATTAACACACCACAAGGGGAGTTCTTACCATCATGGATTAAGCTAAGTCAAAATTTTATAAGTGTTTTGTGATGTTAGTGATATTGAAGGGCATGCATGCACATTAGATATCGTTACTAGCACACATTTGTAAAGTAAGACAATACTTCGGGTTGCCGGATAGGAAATTTTACAATGAATAGTTAAGGTTAGTAATAAATAAGAATAAGTTATTCCTGGTCAAATAATGATTTAAACACAATGCAATTTCTCGATTTATTGAATGAAAGGAACAGAAAAGAATCTTTGAAAATCTGTTAAAGAACCTGGTAATATGTAAACCAAATTGGTGTAAGTTTAGGTTTCCATATTTATTGAAGATTTTGTATGTTTACTATTTTAGATTCTTTGGAGTAAATATATTCATTGCATAGGGACATGTGTCCGTGTATTTGTGTAAATATTTATGGTAAATCTTGATTATAGTTTTATATTCTGTTTGTTAAATATTATTTTCATATTGTGGTTAATTTTTTACTATTGTTTATAAAAACTTTATGGGTAGATTTTGCATAATCTACGGCATGTACAATAGATGAACGTAACAGAATTGGTGGCCTGGCTGATGATCTGAATTATTATTTTGTTAACCTAAACCATACACCAATTCCCTAATATCGAAAGAGGGTCTGCCCCTCTCTTTTATTCTTCTCTTTTACTTCTCTTTCTCCCTATTTCCTTAATCTTTCCCATCCCGAGTACCTGCCTTTGAGCTAAAAACCGGATTGTATCCAGGGGTACTCTTCCTTTCTCCATAGCCTATTCCCCACTTCCCTATTCTTCTTCTTATTATTATATATCAACTTATGGATTTTTGTATGTGTGTGTTATTCTGTTTGTAATTCCAACATCGTTTGTGAAGTAAACGTATTTTGTTACTTGTATAAATATCCAGCAAACATGTCAGAGTTTAATACCATTGGGTTTTTTTGACTAATTTTGTGAGGATCCATAAGTTGAGAAATTGAGTGATATCAAGAGAAAAAGAATTAGAAGTTCAGGCTGAGAGTGAGAGAAGAGAAGCAGAGTTAAAACGTGAACAATTAGAAGCCAAAAAAAAAAAAAAAAGAAAAGAACCAAAGATAGGGATGTTTAGATAAAGCTTCATGAGTTCAATGTTCAAAAAGACTTATAACTTGAAAAATTTAAGCAGACTATTTCTAGTGATCCTGATAAATTTAGGTAAGTAATTTTTCATGAAAATCGAGTTGTACCTCCTTTTAATGAAAAGGATTTTGATGAGTATTTAGTCTGCTTTGAGACAAAAGCTAAGAAATGTAAGTGGCCAGCAGAAAGTTGGACTTAAATGTTATTGGGGTTTTTGTGTGGTAGGGCACAAAAAATTTATGCTTCTATTCTTGCGTATAGGGTACATAATTATGAAATCTTGAAAAATGATTTGTTTACAAGCTTATGAATTAACACCCAAAGCTTATAGGATGAAGTTTAGGAGTTGCACGAAACAAGAGAAGCAGACATATGTAGAATTTAGTAGAGAAAAATCAAATTGCTTTGATAAATGGTGTAAAGCATCAGAATGTAGAGATAATTTTGATAGATTGAGTGAAACTGTTTTAATTAAACAGTTTAAGAATTGTGTTAGTGAGAACATTAAGGTTTACTCAAATGAAAGAAAGTTTTCTACCTTTTGCAGAAAAGCCATATGTGCTGATGGTTATGTACTGGCCCACAAAGAGTCAAGGTCTAATGATAATAGGTTTAATAGATCAAAAGACTATAGGGATATAGATAAGCATACAGGTACTGATGATGTAGACTAATTCTATAAATAGCAGTTCTGTAGTATGTATTTATTGTAAGAAACCAGGTCACACAGTGTCTTAATGTTACAAGTTGAAAAGGAAAGAAAATAAAAGTGTGGCTCCTGTAACTCTACCAAAGTTTCGTTATGGTGTGCTACCAGAAGAGGTTAACACTATAAATGACCACGTTTTTTGACAGGAAGCCTGTGAATTCCAGTGTTTGTTCCAGACCAGTTGATAAGGTTTACAAGCCATACACTGCTAAGGGGTTTGTTGCTGTTGATGGTAGTTCACTACACCCTGTTTGTATCATGTGTGATACTGGTTGTGCCAGTCACTCGTTTAGAGGGAAGTTGTCCCTGTGAATGAGCATTTGTTTATTTAGAAGTATGCTCCCGTTCATGGGGTTGGTGCCCATCTTAGTGTTCCTTTGCATCATATAGATCTCCATTGTGACTGGCTATTTGGGTCCTGATGTTGGTGTGGATTGGGAGTTTTAGATACTTCTTATAACTACTCGACTTTGGCGCCAGTCGTCTGACGAATGTGAGGTCAACAGGATGATTATAGAGGGGGTTCCTGGCACCTGGCTATTGCGTAATGTTTGTCATAATGCTTCAAAATTCTTTAGAGTATTGTTCCCTATATAATAGGACAGGGGGAGGCAGAAACGGGAGAAACCTGATTGAACACTGCTCGTGTTTGGAGACATTCTTCAGCTACAACCTCTGTGACTCTGGACTTTAGTGACTACACACACCGATAAAGTATTTTGAAGAAGACAAAAAAGACTGAATCAACATTCAACATTAGAAGCAGAAGCTATATTTCACTCTGTCAACATTTTATATCTGAAACTACTCCATGCCATCTGTCCCTTGCTTTATTAAAGTTTAGAAAGTCAACTCATCCTAGTTAGTAACAACTTTGTATGTTTATCCATTCGTTTTTGTGTTCTGTGAGCATCCGGTGGATTTTTGTGTAATGCTGTAAATATCTACAATATGATAAATCTTAAATGTAGTTTTATTTTCTGTTTGCTGGCTATTATTTTTATATTTCCGTTAATGTTTTGCTTATTATATAGCAAAGTTTTATTGGTACATTTTGCATAATCTACATCGTGTACAATAGTTGAACGTAACATTAAATCTTCTACTTGGTATACTTCTGCGATTGATATAGCAGAAGATTTTACCTCTGAGGTATCAATGGAGTTTTAACCTCGGAGCAAATATCCCGAGAGATATTGTGTATAAATCAGCCATGGTTATTCTTCCCCAAATAGAGTTAACCTCGTCTCGAAGGATAAGGTGAGTGTAGGATACTTGGGCAAGAAAGCAGTTACAGCTCCCTATCTCAATGTGCTACAACTAACATGTTTCCTGTCGACCCATTCCCCTTCGCAGTCGCCATCTTTGACGGTCGCTTGGAGAGACTGCCGGTTTTTCTTGGCTTTTTTTAATAATTTTTGATTATGGGTGCTTCAGCTTCTTCCTCATTGACTATAAATACCCCTTTTTCGTTTTTTAGAGATTATCCCGTCTCCAGCCAGTGTTTTATTTGATTTTAACGCTTTTATTTTTTTGAGGCCGGCATGCGGTCAGTGCCATTGCATCATGTTACAAAATCGCTTAAAAATGCTTCGTTATCTTGTCATATCACTGGAAGAATATGTTTCACATTATTCTTTTAAGGTGTGGTATGTTTATGGTATTCCCACATCATTCCTTGGTGTTTCTTGGGTGTTTTTATCAGCATTGACTTTGGGTATCATATGCTAGCTAGCTGCCATGCCTGGTAAATTTTCTCTCATGCATCATCCCCTTCTTCTTTCACCTAACCTCACTGGTTGGGTGAGGCTCTCTATACTCCCATGCTGTCGATTCGTCATGGCAGGGAGCTGCGATCTTTAAGGCCATTTTGAGAGTTGGCTAGTGTTGTCAGTTGCCTTAGGGTGGCTGTTTTCATTTTTTTCCACTTAGCCTATATATTTAGCAAGGTGGCACAAGTATGGGATGTTGTTCCCTGTGTCTACTTAGTTTTACCCATTGGAATGCTTTACCAACTGTTCTGATGCTAACTAGTAGACCCCCTTGTGACGCCTTAACCATTATTATGCCTGGTTATGAGGACTTATCCTCTGTGCCCTCACGCAGACCACCTGGAACACTATTGCTGTTCTATTGTTGCTGTTGGACCTTCCTGTTATGCCTCTTCACCATTTTCTGAGTCTCCCATCACCACCCCTTTCTTCCCTTATCCTTGTGCCAGTTAGTATGCCTACTTATAGGCTATCTTTTCTGGCCCTAGATAGGTGAGATTTTCTCCTCCACTGGTCAAAATCTCTCTACTGCCCTAGAGACCACCCTTAGATGTTATCTCTGCCCTTCCCTTCCTAGTTAGATCATAACCTGACCGTACTGGGTACTATGTTCCTCTTGTCTAGTCATCTTACCCTATCTTTTGAGCTTTCCCTCACCTATTGGGTAGGCTAGGCTTGCCCGCACAGTTCTCCGCATGGCCTAACCCTATCTAGGTGTATAGTTGTTATCCCTTGGGGTCCTCTTTTGCCGCCTTGCCAGTGCCTGTTCTCTGTCTGCAGCCTCACATCCTGTGTTATGTCCCTCATGCTATGAAGTCTTGATTCCCTTGCCTGGTTAGCCTCTCTAGACAGAGGTGTTGCCTTCTGTCTCTGCTTCCTGTATTGTCCACTTGAGTTCTTCTAGCACTGGCCGTGTGTTAGCTATAGGTCATTCCATCTGCCGCCTCAGCTGCAGCCTTATCCCACATCTGAGGAAAATTGTCCTCTTAAGTTGGTCAATTGGATCCTCCCTGGTTATCAGGACAAACTTTGAATTTCTAATTCTTAGTACCCTGGCTGTCTTGTACGGCTCTCATTATCTCATGGACCATACACCCTCTTTTCATAAGTTAATGATAATGATCAGGTCTTGACACGTTCATTTATCAGCTGCCTTTCATTCCTGTACTTCCTCTGAGTGTGGACCCTTCCCTATGGGATTGTTCACTCACCACTATTGACATTACAATGCGTCTACCACCTTGTGTTGAGATGCCTAGGATATTGGCAGGTCAGTCTTTTATTGGCTACTAGAAATAGTTGTCGCCTTAATGCAGCTCCTGCTGCCTTGGGGGCAGCTGTTGCTGGTCTAAACAGTATGATGAGTGATCTTGCCATCTTAGGTAGTTCCGATAGACCTACTCTGGAGGTTCTGGTGTCCCTTTGATGTGAACCTTTCTTTCATATTCATACCACACTGTTATTATATTTTGCTTCATAAATCTCTATTGATTTGCGAGCTGTTTGACATGTGTTCTGATTATATTCAGTCTTTAGCCATTTTATAGGCAGTAGGTTCATTTAATTTAGGATGGGTTCTGTGAGACTAATTTTTAGAAAATATAATTTTTAATTATATGTACTCATTGAAATGTCTCTTCTTTACAGGTTGCTGATTACATGGAATGTTCAATGGTCACCTGTACCAGGCGGGTTAAGTTGCCCGTGGCCACAAGACCTACCGGAAAAATGCTGATTGTCGTGTTTCCAAGGTATCTTTCCAACAGATTTGTTGCAATATGGGAACCTACGAAATGCCAGATTTGCACGGATCTCCTTCACGCCGGCTTCTATGCCACTAACGTTTCCTTGGACGTTCAAGATCAAAGTCGGAGGGTGCTCCGACACTGGGTAAGAGGCATCCAGAAGAGCTCTCAACAAGATGAGTCTTATCCTCCTTCTCTGGAACTGAAGAACCTTCTCTTTCCATTGGCTGAGGTCACTTCTGTAATTGGTAATCAGTTACCAACGGTTCAACTCCCGACAGTATCAGCAGATCATGCGGATGAGGAAGTTCGAGACGCTCTGCAAGTTATGAGTCTGGACGCTGACAACATGTCGACTACTTCTTCTGTGCCATCATAGAGGGAGAGGATCCTGCTGACCACGGAAGCCTCAGAAGATTCGTTGGATGTACATCATGTGAGTACAGCTCCCAGTGCCTCTTTACTTTCCCCCATCACTGCTGCTCAAGCCCCAGCTTCAACCTCCACGCCAGTTCAGACTTTAGACAAACCTTCACTTCCTAGTAACTTGGAGCTAATGGTGTTCATAAAAGCTTTTATTGAGAACCTAACCGCCAAATATGAACGCTGTTAAGCGTACCTAACAGCGAGGATAGTAGCTTTAAAAAAAGGCACCTTTTTCTAAGGCTTCCCCAGCTTCGAGCTTATGGCCTTAACTGAAGGGTTCCTCCATATCGGGGATAGTTGGGGTTCCTAGCCAGTTTCGGACTTGAAATTCTTTCTATCAATCAATATTTTTCCTTACTTCTACATAAGGCTTAACTCGGAAGCGTCCATTAGTGATGATACGATCCCTAAGGAAACAATTCTCCTGGACCATAGCAAGGCTCAATCCCTTTTGGTTAGGGAGTTAAAGATTGCGGAATTCACCAAACTTCCTGCCTTTGGCAGGAAACTGGCCACCTTTGTGGCACCCAAGGATACTGTCTCCCCTTTTGGCTCTAAAAGCTTAGAGGCTATGATGAAAGCAATTGTGGAGAGCAGGCCTTTCCCCGTCCTTATGATTTGAATAACTGGAAGGATGTCCAAAATATCTTCACTGCTGGAAAACTAGATAAAGACATCGGAAGGCAAATAGTTTAACGAGAAATTGCCTAGGATTCCCTAATCTGTATGAAATGGAGAATTGGAAGCTAAAGAGAGACTTTCTGCCTTCTTAGCCTTCCAATCTTATCCAGAGAAGCTTATTGGAAACTATTTCATATCTGATCTCTTCCCAGTTTTGGCGAAGACTCACATATTCATGTTTGATAGGGATCTCCATGCTTTTTTCCTAGCCTGGAGAGCATGTAGAGAACACATCCTAGCCACTGCTACGATCAGACATGAGCCTAGAAAACTGATCGACTCCAATATCTGGGGGAAGGATCTCTTCCCTGAAAAAATTAGTTAAAGAAGTCTTGGACTAAGCAGCTCAGGAGAGCCTTATAGACAAGTGGGTTATGACCTCTAAACCGAAATTTATCCCCAATGAAAGACCTCAATCCAAGGGCAAGAAGCCCAGAAGTCCCTTTAAGGGAAGGAAATCCTTTTAAGTCGCAACAGCCTCAGTTGCCGCCATCCCTCAAACTGTGTACATGGTTCCCCAGCAGTATGTTTCAGTCTCCAGCCCTCAACCTGGTGTATGAGAGAGCTACCACAACATTCTACCCTGCCAAAGCTCATAAGAAGGGCTCCGGTAAGAGTCAGTCTAACTAGAGGCCGAGGAAGTAGAGGCAAGACAACTGAAGATGCACGTCCTTCACAACAAAGATGAGGAGCATCCGTTAGGAGGACGACTTCACCTGTTCAGGGATCAATAGGAGTTTGATCCCTGTGCTCACAGCAGTGTCAAAAGGGCTAGGCTTCAAGAGGTTCTTTCAACTCACAACCCCCTTTTTAGAGTATTATGTTCAGGACCTCCAGAAGAGAGTCATACGTTGCACAAAATCCATAAACTTTCAAGGATGGCCATTCTGCATGCCCAAGAAAGATTCTAATACTCTTTAAACTATTCTGGACTTGTCACCCCTAAACAAATTCATTCTGAAAAACAAGTTTCAGATGCTGATTATCTCGTGAACATGGACCCCACTAAGCCACCTCCATAGAACTCACAGACGCCTACTGGCCTCTTCCGATAGGTCAGAGCTTCTCCCCGTTACTTGGTTTCAAACTGGCAAGATAGGCCTACGCATTGAATGCTATGCCATTCGGGCTCAGTATAACTCTAAGGATTTTCACGAAGCTAATCGAGGCTGTTGTCCAATAACTTCAGAACAGAGGCCTTCATTTGATTTTGTACCTCGACGACTGGTTAGTCTCGGCTACAACGAAGTCGGAATGTCTTCGAACAGCCCAAAAGGCCATGAACTTCCTACAAACTCTGGTGTTCCGAATCAACCTCAAGAAGTCCAGGTTATCTTTAGCTTGGAAATTCCAATGGCTAGGAATTCCCTGGAATTTACAGTCACATCCACTCTCTCTACGACAAGGAAAGAGAAAGGAAATCGCAAGAGAAAGGAAATCGGAAACTACTTCAGGTGACTACTTTGTTCAGAAGTACTCACCAGACGGCAACAGGAAAGGGTCTTAGGGTCGTTACAGTTCGCTACTGTGACAGACCCAACCCTGAAAGCAAGACTCAAAGATGCCAACAGAGTCTGAAGAAGAAAGGCATCCAATTTTCAGAGAGATCTTCGCCACAAAACTCCAGTCTTACTGCGGAAGCAGCTCAAGCCGTGGTCCACTGCCAAGAGGGTATCAAACTACATCTCTCTACAGTACCCTCCTCCTTCTGTAACTATTCACATGGACTCCTCGGAACAATGATTTTTGGGGGGGACACTCGTCTTCCGAGAAATTGTAGTGTCAATGTTTGATTGCATTTCAGAAGTTTCACATCAATGTTTTGGAAGCTCTGGCATTGTTTGCGACTCTGAAGAGACTATGCCCAAAGATGAAATCACACATCAAATTGGTCATTGACTACAATACAATAGTACACTGTGTCAACTGACAGGGCTCCAGATCTCCTCAGATCAGCCATGTAATCCTAGCCATTCTCTCTTTAGCGCAAAGGAGGAAATTTCATCTTTCATCAGTTGACATCAAAGGGGTTTGCAATGTGACGGTGGACGCCCTGTCGAGATCCAAGCCTCAGGAAACAGAATGGTCTCTGGACACAAAATTATTCTGTTTTATTCTAGAGCAAGTGCCAGAACTGCAAATCAATCTCATTGCAACGAGCTTTAACAAGAAGCTTCCTCGGTATGTAGCACCAGACTTAGATCCAGAAGCGACAGGAATGGATGCGATGTCTCACATTGACACCTCTAAGGTAAACTTTCTCTGGTATATCACTCGCAGTAATATCCTAAGTAGAAGCTACCAATGAGGAACTTCCATCAGGACGACATGGCGATCTCACACAAAAAGTAGATCTTTTGCTGTGTCAAAATCTGTTTTTCATAACTGTCACCCCTTAAGTCTGCTCATTATTCACTCTTTAAACTATTTAAGTTGTATTCTTGAAAGAACTCTGAGTTAGTGTATTTCAGATAGTTGACTTGTAAAACTACAAACCTAATGGTGCCACAAGACCTGCTCTTAAATGTTGTTTGCCACCGAGAGACTTAGGAAGTGAAGCAACTGACACTCGGTCATTTTCTTCATGCAAGCAAAACTGAGATGTGACTTTTCTTTCTGGTGCTTTAAAATCTGAAGACAAACGCCATATACCTAAATTCATGCGCATGCGGTGTGGTAACCCTGATCTTGTCAAGGTTGTCGAGATAAGAGGAAGATGTGTATTCATCGAGACTCTTATTAGGATTCAACCATAAAAACAAAAGTTGAATTTAATATTCGTCTTAACGAGTAAATGGATACATAGGGCAGTTTCATGCTCTCTCTCTCTCTCTCTCTCTCTCTCTCTCTCTCTCTCTCTCTCTCTCTCTCTCTCTCATGTATAAGCACCCCAAACTATGAGAAGTGTAACTTTCAGTTCTTACTCTCCTTAGACGAGATCTGCCAGCTACCCTCTGTTATTGGAATCTTCTTAATATTTTGTCCAGGGTCTTTATTTTTATCTTAGTTTATTTGCTGTAGATTGAATTTTATTATTCAATGGATTTATACAAAACTATGAATGATTACCTATAGCAAATTTTGCATAAATTCCTCACTTTATTCTTTCCCATATGTTTAAAAGTTTAAAAAATGATAGTATAACGACATACAGACATAAGCTGGGCTTTAGTTTGGGGTTGTGATTAGGAGTTTATTTTCATTGTGTGTTGGGGAAAGTTTATGTGATAAAAATATCTACAAGGAAAGCAGACGTCTTTTGTTTATCTATGGTAGTGAAAGATAAATGTCAATGTAAAATTCCTCATAAAATGGGATTTCGGCACCTTTATGGGGCAATACCCCATGAGGTTGGTTAGCCCCAATCTGTTTTGTTACTTGGTTGTTAAGGAAACTGTTATGTATTATTGTAATAATGTACTATATTGTTTCAAGTGTTGCAGGTATTGCGCAACATTGCATCATATTGCATGAATAAGACATGTTATGCTATGTACATAAGAGTAATGATTTGTTTTGGTATTAGGATTCAAACATTTGTTGATTACCTCAAAGATAGGATGTGATTCTTTATGATTTTGTACTGGAGTAGGATTTAAGTCTTTTCAGAGCGATGCTCTTTTGTTTAGCAATGTTTTGGTTTGTCAGATTGTGTAAGACGCTCCATATACACTTGGGAGTCAGCTGTCACAGAGTAAACAGTACATTGTAGTCATTTATACATTAAACGTATTTTAAGAATACCAACGTCTTATCACCCATCAAGCCAAAATTGACGACTACAGATGGGATCAGCTGAGAAATAATTAATAACAATTGTTCATCTATGTTCCAGGTAATTATTATGGTTAATAGAACTTCCTACGAAAGTACTATATCCCACACTGGCGACGAGGATGAGATCAGCTGAGAAATAATTACTAACAATTGTTCATCTATGTTCCAGGTAATTATTATGGTTAATAGAACTTCCTACCAAAGTACCATATCCCACATTGGCAACGTTTAGGACGACGGACAAGCAGGGAGAAGCATTGGACCCTATGCACAAGGACGGCCAGCTCAAGAGAAGGTCGTATGTACATCAGGGGACAAGAGTAAAATCACCCAATGAAGATTTTACCAGCAGCAGAATAGGAATTTCATCAAATACACAAAAGGGTGAAATTTAAAGTTGGGTAGGTAGGTAGGAAGTACGCTTGTGACTGCAGAACAGTAGCTTAACCTACCACAGTTATTAAGGTAAGCAATCAAAATGCCTTTTAATATAGAACACCCACAAGGTTTCAGCATCACTGCTGAGCCCAATTCTCTTGCAACACGATGGCAACAGTGGTGTGAGGAATTTAAGATTTATTTAGAAGCATTAGGGAACATGAAGGATGCCCAAAAGAAGGCATTATTACTTCATACAGCAGGTAGGGAAGTTCGGGAAGTGTTTAAGACTTTGCAGCCTACAGATGACACAAGTGAAGCTGCAATTAAGGCTCTTACCACATATTTTGCTCCTCAGGTCAATAAATTTTTTGAAAGATACCAGTTTTCAGCGCAGGCTTATCAGAAAGAAAATGAAAGTTTAGATGCATTTGTGACTAGACTAAAGAATTTAGCCGTTTCATGTGAATTTCTAGAGTTAGAAAATGTTATCATAGATCAAGTAATTGCACATTGCACATCAGAAGAGCTAAGAAAGAAATTATTGCAAGATAAAGATTTAACATTAGAAAAGGTATTGATAACAGGCAGAGCTTTAGAAACATCAAATAGGCAAAGTAACATAATAGGTAGTTCTACAAGCAATAGAATGGAAAATTCTAAAATTAATACAGTAGGTTCTAAGTGGAAAACCAATGAGAATCAGAGAAGGAATATGACAAAGCCTAGTCATAGAAAAGTGCCTAACACTAATGTTCATAAATATCAGAATCAGGCTTATACACAGAAACAACAGGAAAAACCCAAGTGTTTTAGGTGTGGTAAAACTGATCATCTTGCATACGAAGCAAAGAAATGCCCTGCTACTGGACAGACATGCCAGAATTGCAGAAAGCTGGGTCATTTTGCAACTGCTTGTAGATTCCCTAAACAGTACGCAAAGAAAATAAATGCTACAGTTGATACTATGGGTCAAGAGAATAATGAGGAAAATGTTCATGATAATCAGGTTAGTTCAGAAACTGATTTTGCGTTTCGCATACATTCAGTCAACAAAGGTGCAAAGAAACATATAGTGGTAGAAGTAATCATAAATGGTAAACCAATTTTGATGCAAGTTGACACAGCAGCCGATGTATCAATTATGTCTGAGAAAATGGCTAAAAGCATACCTAATTTGTTATTAGAAGGTACAAATAGAGTTTTGAAAAGTTATAATGGTTTTGATATTCAGGTAATAGGTGCTTCGAACATAGAAGTACAGTACAAAGAACAGAAATTAGAGAGAATGCCATTAACAGTTGTAAAACGTAATGGACAAACTTTGCTAGGTTTAGATTGGCTACAGTATTTGAAGTTAGATTGGCCTAGTATTTTGAAGGTTGCAGGTAGACAAGATGAAAACAAAAATGAAATATCTATGGATAACATCATATCAGAGTTTCAAGACGTATTTGAAGATAAAATAGGTACAGTAAAGAACGCAAAGGCAATTTTAGTTTTGAAACCTGACAGTTCTCCTAGATTTTTTGCTCCGAGACCAGTACCGTATGCATTGAAAAGTGCAGTTGAAACAGAAATCAGGAGATTAGAAAATGAAGGTTCTTGGGAAAAGGTTACATATTCAGATTGGGCTACACCATTAGTTCCTATTGTGAAGGAAAGTGGACAGGTTAGGTTAAGTGGAGATTACAAAGTAACGTTAAATCCACAACTGCAAGTAGCTCAACATCCCTTACCAAATCCGAAAGACATGTTTGCAACTATGTCAGGATGCAGTGTTTTTTCTAAATTAGATTTAAGACAAGCATTTCAACAGCTTCCCATGGATGAAACTTCACAAGAATTATGTACAGTAAATACATCCTTAGGTTTGTTTAGGCCAAAGAGATTAATTTATGGAGTTGCAAGTAGTCCAGCTATATGACAACAAACTATGGATAAGATTTTTTCAGGAATGCAAGGAGTATTCATTTTTATAGATGATATTTTAATTGCGGGTAAAGACACAAGAGAACATAGAGAAAGATTTCGAACAGTTCTGAAGAAGTTGAAGGAACATAATATTAGAGTAAATAAGAACAAATGTATTTTAGAAGTTGATTCAGTGGAATACTTAGGTTTTGTAATAAATGGCAAGGGTATTCACAAAACTAAAGAGAAGATTAACCCTGGAACGGTACGGTGGGTCGTCCGCGACCCCGAACGTCAAAAAAAAAGAGGTTTTTCTCACGTGACTCACCCCCGTGACTGAATTTGTGGGTGATCGACCTGCAGTAGGTGTCTCGTCTACACGCTCTAGTAGTGTCCAGATGTGTATTGCTGTAGCTGTACTCCTTCCCCGATTTCTGAGACGTGTCGGGGTCGAGCGCGACCGAGTTTACCCTTCTAAGGTAATTTGCATAATTATCAAAGTTATTACGTATTATGAAATATTAGTAGAATGGTGCAACTTGTATAGGTTATCAGTTGTGGGAAGTCTTGGTGGATTGTTTGGCTACCATGTGCATGATTTTTTTTTTAGTTAAAATGTCGTTCATCACCACGAGGACCATTTTACCGCGAGTGCCCCTTTTTCATTTTTTTTCCTTTTTTTGCCAAGTTATTTTTCCGTAAGATATTGCCAAATAGTGTCGTAAAACTTTTGCTTTTTTAGTGTTGGAAAGTGTGTCTAGATGATCTGGCTACCCATGCGTGACTTTGTTTTTGTCAGATACGACGTAGTTATTGGTATATTGGGTATTTAACTGCGGTTGCCAATTTCTGTTTTTTTTCAATATTTGTAAAAATTTACTACGTAGTAAGGAATTGCCGTATATTATTGATTTTTTTTTCATGTTTATGTGTTAGAAAATGTGCCTTGATGGTTGGGCTAACATGTGCATGTCTTTTTTTTTATCTGAGATGCCGTATATTAGAATGTTGGGCATTTTACCGCGAGTGCCCCTTTTCATTTTTTTTCATTTTTTTGCCAAGTCATTTTTCCGTATGATATTGCCAAATAGTGTCGTAAAACTTTTGCTTTTTTAGAGTTGGAAAGTGTGTCTAGATGAACTGGCTACCCATGCGTGACTTTGTTTTTGTCAGATACGACGTAGTTATTGGTATATTGGGTATTTAACTTCGGTTGCCAATTTATGTTTTTTTTCAATATTTGTAAAAATTTACTACGTAGTAAGGAATTGCCGTATATTATTGATTTTTTGTTCATGTTTATGTGTTAGAAAGTGTGCCTTAATGTTTGGGCTAACACGTGCTTGTCTTTTTTTTAATCTGAGATGCCGTATATTAGAATGTTGGGCATTTTTCCGCTAGTGCCCCTTTTTATTTGTTTTGCATTTTTTTTGCTTAGTCATGTTACCGTAAGGAATTGGCAAGTAGTGTCGCAAAACTTATATTTTTATAGTGTTGGAAAGTGTTTCTAGATGATCTGGCTACCCATGCCTATTTTTTTTTAGCCAGATATAGCGTATATATAGGTATGTGTTCGATTTTCCTGTGATTGCCATTTTTTCGTTTTTTTCCCATCTCTTTCAAAATTACTACGTACTAAGGAACTATCACAGAGTAATGATTCATTTATATGTTTATTTGTCGGAAAATGTGCCTTGATGGTTTGCCTAGCACGTGGCTGAAATTTTTTTTTCTGAAATGCCGTATATTAGAATGGCCATTTTTCCGCGAATGCCCCTTTTTATTTGTTTTGCATTTGTTTGCTTAGTCATGTTACCGTAAGGAATTGGCAAGTAGTGTCGCAAAACTTATATTTTTATAGTGTTGGAAAGTGTTTCTAGATGATCTGGCTACCCATGCCTATCTTTTTTTTAAGCCAGATATGGCGTATATATAGGTATGTGTTCGATTTTCCGGTGATTGCCATTTTTTCGTTTTTTCCCATTTCTTTCAAAATTACTACGTACTAAGGAACTATCACAGAGTAATGATTCATTTAGATGTTTATTTGTCGGAAAATGTGCCTTGATGGTTTGCCTAGTACGTGGCTGAATTTTTTTTTTCTGAAATGCCGTATATTAGAATGTTGGCCATTTTTCCGCGAGTGCCACTTTTAATTTGTTTTGCATTTTTTTGCTTAGTCATGTTACCGTAAGGAATTGGCAAGTAGTGTCGCAAAACTTGTATTTTTATAGTGTTGGAAAGTGTTTCTAGATGATCTGGCTACCCATGCCTATCTTTATTTTTAGCCAGATATGGCGTATATATAGGTATGTGTTCGATTTTCCTGCGATTGCCACTTTTTCGTTTTTTCCCATTTCTTTCAAAATTACTACGTACTAAGGAACTATCACAGAGTAATGATTCCTCTAGATGTTTATTTGTCGGAAAATTTTGTTTACTTCTTTTTTGATTGAATATCATCAAATTTTTTTAGCTAAAATATTATATTGTTTTACATTTTTTTTTTTTCGATTTTATTTCCCTTCAAAAAAATTTTTTTGGGTCAGAATTTTAATTTTATAGTCGTAAAATAATCGACAATTATCCAGCAACCCACCATACAATTTTTATGCATATCCAAGAATAATTAGATTAATAAATAACACCTTGAAATTGACATACCCTTCCTACATTTCAAGTGGCAGATTAGGGAGTCTGAGTCAGTGTGGTTGGCGGCCATTTTGTGGACATATCCGAAGCGTAAGTTGCCCTTTCTATATATATTCTTGTTTCCTATAGAATTTGTGACATTTTGGTATATTTTTGCCTGCATAAATATCATATTATATATTAAATATATGTATTTTTTTACGAAATTTCTAAGTACTCAAAAAATGACCTTTAGATATGGCCCCTGATATAAATGTAATTTACAAAATAATGAAGATTTTTTTTACATATTTCTATTTTAGGATAACATATGTTTATTCCTTAAAAAGATTAGCCACTTCCTATTTCATTTGGGTACCCCAAAAAATTCATGAAATTTGGACAAATTTTTTTGGCCAAAAAAAGTTACCCTTTTTTTCTCATTTCAGATCTTCACCTCCATGAGTCTGACTTCATCCAAAATACATCAAGATGTGTCCTAAACATTCAATAATGAATTCCTAAAAGGATTTGTGTATATATGTATAAACTTTTTTTTATGAATTTTTATGTAAGGTCTTTTTTTTCTACTTAATTTTTAAAAATATTTAGAATAAATAGTTTTTCTGCAGATGAGTAGTATTTATCTTTACAGTTGTTTTAAGCATTCATTGAAGTTTTTTTGGCAAAAGAAAAAAGGAGGTTACTGCAAAAACTGATTTTTCAGGAATTTTTTTTGGCGTCGGGGTCGTGAGCGTCCGAGTATACCCTTAAAGGGGTGTCCGAGGAGCGTACCTATCCAGGGTTAAAGCTGTACAATCAACAAAAGTGCCAGAAAATGTTAAGGAATTACAGCCATTTCTAGGTTTAGTAACATTTTATGGGAATTTCATTCAGAATTTGTCTACAATTGCACATCCATTGTATACTCTGTTGAATAAGGGTGTAGAATGGAAGTGGACAAAAGATTGTCAGGAATCTTTTGAAAGAATCAAGCAGGAAATAACATCACCTACATTCTTAGTACATTATCAAATGGATTTACCAGTTAAATTAGTATGTGATGCATCAAACATAGGTCTAGGTGCAGTATTATCTCATGTAATGCCAGGTGGAACAGAAAAACAAATTGCATTCACTTCTAGAGTATTGAACAAGGCAGAAAGGAATTACTCTCAAATAGAAAAGGAAGGTTTAGTATTAGTTTATGGAGTTAAAAAATTCCATATGTATCTTTATGGTAGGAAAAAGTTCACACTTGTTACAGATCATAAACATTTATTAGCAATATTGGGTCCAAAAGCAAGTTTACCTACGTTGGTGGCTGCAAGACTACAACGTTGGGCAGTTACGTTAGCAGCGTACCACTATGATATAGAATACCGTCCAACATCAAATATGGGTAATGCAGATGCTTTATCCAGATTGCCCGTAGACAAAGCTCCAGAAGAGTATGATGACAGTGTTCTGTTAATTTCTGTATATGATGTACCAATAACTGCAAAAGATGTAGCACACAGTACCAAGCAGGACCCAGTACTTAGTAAGGTTTTGGAAAGTTTAATGACAGGTAGGGACTTATGTGGAAAAGAGGAAAATTGTAAACCATATAAGGATATATGGTATGAACTGAGTGTAACACAAGGAATAGTGATGAGAGGTTCGTGGGTAGTTATTCCTAATTCACTGAGAAATAAGGTTTTGTCTGAAATACATGCTGATCACCAAGGTATTGTAAGATCAAATTCAATTGCGAGAACTTTTGTATGGTGGCCAGGTGTAGATAAAGATGTGGAATGTTATATAAAGAATTGTATGAATTGTGTAATGCAACAGAACAATCCTCAATTTGCTAGAATGCACCCGTGGGAGTTACCCAGGTATCCATGGCAAAGAGTGCATATAGATTTTGCAGGTCCTTTTTTTAATTATTTGTTTTTGATAGTAGTAGATGCTTACAGTAAGTGGCCAGAAATTATCCCAATGAAGACAACAACGTCTTACGCCACAATAAAAGAGTTAATGCAAATTTTTTCAACGCATGGTATTCCAGAAAGAATTGTTACAGATAATGGTCCACAGTTTACCTCACAAGAGTTTAAAGAATTTTGTAATGTCAATGGTATAAAGCATACATTTTCAGCTACATATCATCCATCTACTAATGGAGAGGCTGAAAGATTTGTCCAAACGTTTAAACACAATATGAAGTGTAGAAAAGCAAATTCAGGTAATATATTTTTGCGTATGTCAAAATTTTTATTGTCTTATAGAACAACGCCGCACAGCACAACAGGCGTGGCACCCTCAAATTTGTTGATGGGGAGGAGGATAAGGTGTAAGTTAGATTTGTTGTATCTAAGTTTGCAAAGTGATTTAGAAGATAAAGGGTATAAACAAGTAGCAAAGCTTCCTAATGTAAGACATTTTTTACCTTTGTCTGATGTCATGGTAAGATCGTACAACACTCCAGAGAAGTGGGTACCAGGAGAGATTGTAAGAGAGATAGGAAATTTACATTATGATGTTCGTGTTGGTGATAATGTTGTAAAACGTCATGTTGATCAATTACAGCCGTTAAACAGAAAGACAGTAGAGCATGTGAATGTTAGAGATGAGAAACTTAAAGAAGTAGTTAGATCAAATGAGTCAAATATTCACCAAGATGGTCCAACATCCAATGTAGATTCAGAACCAATTCATGTACCAGTACAAGGTGATGTTGAAGTGCTTCCTAATAGGATTAACAGAGGAAAGCCCCCTGAGAGATTAGATTTATAAAGATTTTTACACTGTCAAGTTAAGGGGGAGGAGACTGTTATGTATTATTGTAATAATGTACTATATTGTTTCAAGTGTTGCAGGTATTGCGCAACATTGCATCATATTGCATGAATAAGACATGTTATGCTTTGTACATAAGAGTAATGATTTGTTTTGGTATTAGGATTCAAACATTTGTTGATTACCTCAAAGATAGGATGTGATTCTTTATGAATTTGTACTGGAGTAGGATTTAAGTCTTTTCAGAGCGATGCTCTTTTGTTTAGCAATGTTTTGGTTTGTCAGATTGTGTAAGACGCTCCATATACACTTGGGAGTCAGCTGTCACAGAGTAAACAGTACATTGTAGTCATTTATACATTAAACGTATTTTAAGAATACCAACGTCTTATCACCCATCAAGCCAAAATTGACGACTACAGATGGGATCAGCAGAGAAATAATTACTAACAATTGTTCATCTATATTCCAGGTAATTATTACGGTTAATAGAACTTCCTACCAAAGTACCATATCCCACAGAAACTTTAACGACATATGGGATATGGTATATCGTCTCTTGGGTTTCATAACAGCATAGCATTGTTAATGTCAATGCAGACATCTGCTTCACTTGTTATCATTTATCAAAGACCAGACAATATAAAATGTGTTGACAACATCATCCTGATGAAGCACCTTGCAATGGCCATCACATCCATCCATCCTGATCAAGTTTTCTCTCAACTCATTTCTCTTCAGTTTGCCGACTCATTCTTCCTCTCTATAAGAAAACAAAAAGCTTTTAGAATTGAGCTTAAACAGATATGTACCACCAAACGTACACAATTATATCTGGTACATTCTTTGCAGTTCAGAGAGATGTATTGTTTTGCATGTATAAGATATGAATGAGTCCTTTCATGGATTTTTGTTTCCCCCAATTTCCACTGGCAACAAAGCAACCATGGAACTAAAAGGACGAGGTTTTAAGAAACTCCGAAGGATAGAAACAGTTAAGGAATTTAAATAATCAGGAGAATGGTACTAGGATAAAGGAACCTAAAGTCTCATCATAAGCAAAAGGGAAGCAGTAATAGAATAGGCTACATGGTACAGGAAGTTAGGAAGTATGGAGACAGTAACAGAGTAGGAGATTTGGCATTGTTAGTGAGAATAAAGATCTATGAGACAGTAGTAGTACCTTTCGGGGGTTATGAACTGATCATTCGAAATCCCCGCCATTTAACTCCATGAACGTTGCGTTAAATTGGAGTAAGATTGGGAGATCTCGCGGGCGTTGCTGCGAATGATTGTTGTCCAATACATGACGGTATTGTGGCGTAAAATTCAACCACCTGGTGGGGAAGGAGTGGGTGTCAGAGAGACAAAGTATTTACTATTTACGAAATAAAAAAATTATATCATGCTATTTCACCACGATAAAAATATCGATGTATATGTTTAGAGCCAAGGACTCTCTAGTTTGTTGTATTATGGCAAATTATAGCCTTCAGCCGAAGCATTAAGTTTACCCTTTGATCTGAAGTAAGACTTTGATAGTTTCTCCGTCTTGTGGTCAATAAAGAAGCTTTATCAAACCCCTTATTGAATAAATAACGTAAGAGTTCCCTCTCATCTCCCAAGGACAATTAAGTTAGCGCGGGAGATCGTAGTTTTCCTCGGAGCTGTCCAGTACGACGCTCGTTCATTCCTGCCTAGACCCCAACCCAGTAAGTTTTATTATTGTTAAGTCTATCTGTCTCCAGCTCCTTGCTACTGTGATACCAGGTCGGTATCTTTGTGAGTTTTATATGTATCTTTATATCGATCTGTAAAATTGTCATCCCTGGGACTGGGGATTGGTTTTATGCATCAGAATACGCTTGTGAACCTTGGTAGGTGATTTACCAAGAAATTATTGTTGTAATTGTGAAAATTTAGTCTTTTTTAGTACAACGTGGACTCTGTGTTTCATGAGCACATGTTGCAAACCCCCTAAGGGTGACAGTTCTATTTTTCAATTAGCTTAAAGTGTTATTTCTCTATCAAATGGTTATTTTTGTAATAAATTTGAAAATTGTGATCATATTTCATTGAATCCTGAATAGCTTTGGAAAGCAAACCTCTTCAAGGTCTTGTCATCGGCCCATTCCATCGGGCCTAGAATCATTAATGACAATAAGTCGGAGAAAATTCACGACAGTACCTACAATGTTTGCAAATATTTAGACATGGGGTGTAATAAAAAAAAAAGCAATGAAAGAACTAGAGAGTAAACAGTACAAAATTATGAAAGTATTGTTTAAACAGGTTTCTACTACACCATAATGGGGGCTAATAGCAGAAATAGGAATACGGCCAGTTGGAAATATAATACAGTATGAAAAATGTGATGTTATTTCATAACATCAGATGACAAATGGCTACTTAAGAAAGTAGTGGAATATCAAATAAGAGAACCATATGGGGAATGTTGGAGAAAAATTATTAAAGAAATATGCAATGATTATCATATTAAAATTGAAGAAGTAAGAAAGTATAAAAAACAAGAAATTTAAAAAGAAACAAAAAGTAACGGGGCAAATGAAATTGAAAGAAAAATAGAAGCAAGAAAAGCAGAGATGACCAAACTGAGGTTTGTGAATAGTAATGGCCGAAGAGATTGCATGGGTGAACTTGACACTAATGCTTAATAATATTTATGAAAACAAGGTTAAATTGCGAGAATTGAAAGAAAATTATGGAAACAAGAATGATAAGGATACCCTGTGTTTTGTATAGGGAGGCAGAGGTTACTACTGAGCATTTGGTCATGTCGTCCATAAAACTCGCACACTGGCCATTTTGGAGAATGATTAAGTCCCTAATTTGATAGACAAAGAGGTGTATTTGGGCGTAATATTTGTGGTATCTTTTAACGAACAAAGGCAATTCTATAACCAAGCATTTTTAGCCAAAAAGTTCTACCCTGAAGGTGTTCCTGAGCTCTGGTATGTACGTTTTAGCTATGCAAAATACCAATAATTAATAAAAGGAGTCACTGTGTTGCTTTCTGTTCCAAACGATTATGCAACATAGGATGTTAAAACTGACTGATTTGTGTTTAAGTAACTCGGTAATTTACTTACCTCAATTATTCAAGCTTGTAATTGCTTACGTTTCTGTACTTTTTTATAGATGTGATTACCTAGAATTTTTGGCTGCAACAACCAATGAATGCCACTTAACTCTTTTGTATATATTTAATATTTCATGGCAAACCATAGGATTTTCTTTGGAATTGGTTTTACCTTGAGCTACAAGAATACTGTTGGTACTTATATAAGCATCATACATAACCTACGGAAAAAACAAAAATAGCGAACAGAACCATTTGCTGTCCATAATTCTCTCTCTCTCTCTCTCTCTCTCTCTCTCTCTCTCTCTCTCTCTCTCTCTCTCTCTCTCTCTCTCTCTCTAACAGAATTGCCACTGTAAATGAGGAAGAAAATAATCTATAATTATTATAGTTTTTCACAATTTGCTATATTTTCTTTCTCCCTCTAAATCTGATATTAAAAATTTGTGAGATAGTTTTCGTAAAAATAACTGTTTTTATGGAATCTTACAACAGAATAAAAGAGCAGATCTTCCTGTTTCCCCTTAAACATAATTAGAAATAGATCAAAGGTCATTATAGAATAAGAAGGATTAAAAATGCAACATATATTGACATATAGACTTAGATAAAGGGATGATATAGAATTGGGTTTTATTTAGTCACCCTCGAAAGTCAAGACAGAAACGAAAGAAAAATGTGTTGCAAGTTCTTCTATTTTCTGCAAAATCTATAGAAAATTGCATAAATTAATCATCATTATAGTCAACGAAAATAAAGTTTTCACGTTTGTATTCTATCTTTTAGTTTCTTAACTTATTCAAAACTGATGGAGCAGGAAAAGCTTCCTCCAATATCAGTGAACGGTTAATATGAAAAGATATTTTATCATCATAATGATATGTTTTCAACTATTGTGGGTTTTTAACGTTTTAAGAATTTTGTTTTGTGTTTTTAATTATTTTTGATAAATTGAAATGAAAATCTTTATATCATGTGGAAAATTCGGTAAAAATTTACATATATAGTTATAGAAAAAGAAATCAGAATTTTAAAAAGAGGCTGATCAAATTGCTTGGGGTGGAAGTTGAACAATTCTTAATCTACACAAAATCTACA
>NC_090749.1:10415322-10429867 GCF_036898095.1 Palaemon carinicauda
TGTTCAGTGGCACAGTTTCACCCGGATTGAATTTGCGGGTACTCGGCTCAGACTCACGGTGGGAAAAGGGAGACCCCTGGCTCTCCTCTGAGGTCTCTGGCATGACGCTTGGAGTAGCCCCATCCCCTGTGGTGGAAAGTGGCACACCTTCACCAGAATTAACTTCTGACGTACGAAGCTCAGACTCACTGCTGGAGGAGGAAGACTCTTGGGCCTCCTCACTTAGCCAAGCTACCTCACCAAGGTCAATGTCACTGAGCCAGTCGTCTTCCCATGCAGGTTGCGTCCTAACAGTTTTAGGCTCCGGCTTGGCAGCCTTCATGCACCTGAGGGGCACTCGCTGTACACCCTTCACGGGCTTTTGACCCAAGCATGAGTTGTAGCCCTCATGTGCAAGATCACTCCCTGCCCCCAGTCCGCACTTCTTGCTGAGCTGGGACGTGGTCACCTTCAGTTCCACTGTAGGGAGTTCCTTGGTGAACCCTTCAATGAAGTGGGTCCTCCTGCGATTGTCCTGCTGGACTTTGGCAACATTGGGTTGAGGTGGCAAGTGATTGAGTTGTGCTCATAAGAAGGGCTCCGGTAAGAGTCAGTCTAACTAGAGGCCGAGGAAGTAGAGGCAAGACAACTGAAGATGCACGTCCTTCACAACAAAGATGAGGAGCATCCGTTAGGAGGACGACTTCACCTGTTCAGGGATCAATAGGAGTTTGATCCCTGTGCTCACAGCAGTGTCAAAAGGGCTAGGCTTCAAGAGGTTCTTTCAACTCACAACCCCCTTTTTAGAGTATTATGTTCAGGACCTCCAGAAGAGAGTCATACGTTGCACAAAATCCATAAACTTTCAAGGATGGCCATTCTGCATGCCCAAGAAAGATTCTAATACTCTTTAAACTATTCTGGACTTGTCACCCCTAAACAAATTCATTCTGAAAAACAAGTTTCAGATGCTGATTATCTCGTGAACATGGACCCCACTAAGCCACCTCCATAGAACTCACAGACGCCTACTGGCCTCTTCCGATAGGTCAGAGCTTCTCCCCGTTACTTGGTTTCAAACTGGCAAGATAGGCCTACGCATTGAATGCTATGCCATTCGGGCTCAGTATAACTCTAAGGATTTTCACGAAGCTAATCGAGGCTGTTGTCCAATAACTTCAGAACAGAGGCCTTCATTTGATTTTGTACCTCGACGACTGGTTAGTCTCGGCTACAACGAAGTCGGAATGTCTTCGAACAGCCCAAAAGGCCATGAACTTCCTACAAACTCTGGTGTTCCGAATCAACCTCAAGAAGTCCAGGTTATCTTTAGCTTGGAAATTCCAATGGCTAGGAATTCCCTGGAATTTACAGTCACATCCACTCTCTCTACGACAAGGAAAGAGAAAGGAAATCGCAAGAGAAAGGAAATCGGAAACTACTTCAGGTGACTACTTTGTTCAGAAGTACTCACCAGACGGCAACAGGAAAGGGTCTTAGGGTCGTTACAGTTCGCTACTGTGACAGACCCAACCCTGAAAGCAAGACTCAAAGATGCCAACAGAGTCTGAAGAAGAAAGGCATCCAATTTTCAGAGAGATCTTCGCCACAAAACTCCAGTCTTACTGCGGAAGCAGCTCAAGCCGTGGTCCACTGCCAAGAGGGTATCAAACTACATCTCTCTACAGTACCCTCCTCCTTCTGTAACTATTCACATGGACTCCTCGGAACAATGATTTTTGGGGGGGACACTCGTCTTCCGAGAAATTGTAGTGTCAATGTTTGATTGCATTTCAGAAGTTTCACATCAATGTTTTGGAAGCTCTGGCATTGTTTGCGACTCTGAAGAGACTATGCCCAAAGATGAAATCACACATCAAATTGGTCATTGACTACAATACAATAGTACACTGTGTCAACTGACAGGGCTCCAGATCTCCTCAGATCAGCCATGTAATCCTAGCCATTCTCTCTTTAGCGCAAAGGAGGAAATTTCATCTTTCATCAGTTGACATCAAAGGGGTTTGCAATGTGACGGTGGACGCCCTGTCGAGATCCAAGCCTCAGGAAACAGAATGGTCTCTGGACACAAAATTATTCTGTTTTATTCTAGAGCAAGTGCCAGAACTGCAAATCAATCTCATTGCAACGAGCTTTAACAAGAAGCTTCCTCGGTATGTAGCACCAGACTTAGATCCAGAAGCGACAGGAATGGATGCGATGTCTCACATTGACACCTCTAAGGTAAACTTTCTCTGGTATATCACTCGCAGTAATATCCTAAGTAGAAGCTACCAATGAGGAACTTCCATCAGGACGACATGGCGATCTCACACAAAAAGTAGATCTTTTGCTGTGTCAAAATCTGTTTTTCATAACTGTCACCCCTTAAGTCTGCTCATTATTCACTCTTTAAACTATTTAAGTTGTATTCTTGAAAGAACTCTGAGTTAGTGTATTTCAGATAGTTGACTTGTAAAACTACAAACCTAATGGTGCCACAAGACCTGCTCTTAAATGTTGTTTGCCACCGAGAGACTTAGGAAGTGAAGCAACTGACACTCGGTCATTTTCTTCATGCAAGCAAAACTGAGATGTGACTTTTCTTTCTGGTGCTTTAAAATCTGAAGACAAACGCCATATACCTAAATTCATGCGCATGCGGTGTGGTAACCCTGATCTTGTCAAGGTTGTCGAGATAAGAGGAAGATGTGTATTCATCGAGACTCTTATTAGGATTCAACCATAAAAACAAAAGTTGAATTTAATATTCGTCTTAACGAGTAAATGGATACATAGGGCAGTTTCATGCTCTCTCTCTCTCTCTCTCTCTCTCTCTCTCTCTCTCTCTCTCTCTCTCTCTCTCTCTCTCTCTCTCTCTCATGTATAAGCACCCCAAACTATGAGAAGTGTAACTTTCAGTTCTTACTCTCCTTAGACGAGATCTGCCAGCTACCCTCTGTTATTGGAATCTTCTTAATATTTTGTCCAGGGTCTTTATTTTTATCTTAGTTTATTTGCTGTAGATTGAATTTTATTATTCAATGGATTTATACAAAACTATGAATGATTACCTATAGCAAATTTTGCATAAATTCCTCACTTTATTCTTTCCCATATGTTTAAAAGTTTAAAAAATGATAGTATAACGACATACAGACATAAGCTGGGCTTTAGTTTGGGGTTGTGATTAGGAGTTTATTTTCATTGTGTGTTGGGGAAAGTTTATGTGATAAAAATATCTACAAGGAAAGCAGACGTCTTTTGTTTATCTATGGTAGTGAAAGATAAATGTCAATGTAAAATTCCTCATAAAATGGGATTTCGGCACCTTTATGGGGCAATACCCCATGAGGTTGGTTAGCCCCAATCTGTTTTGTTACTTGGTTGTTAAGGAAACTGTTATGTATTATTGTAATAATGTACTATATTGTTTCAAGTGTTGCAGGTATTGCGCAACATTGCATCATATTGCATGAATAAGACATGTTATGCTATGTACATAAGAGTAATGATTTGTTTTGGTATTAGGATTCAAACATTTGTTGATTACCTCAAAGATAGGATGTGATTCTTTATGATTTTGTACTGGAGTAGGATTTAAGTCTTTTCAGAGCGATGCTCTTTTGTTTAGCAATGTTTTGGTTTGTCAGATTGTGTAAGACGCTCCATATACACTTGGGAGTCAGCTGTCACAGAGTAAACAGTACATTGTAGTCATTTATACATTAAACGTATTTTAAGAATACCAACGTCTTATCACCCATCAAGCCAAAATTGACGACTACAGATGGGATCAGCTGAGAAATAATTAATAACAATTGTTCATCTATGTTCCAGGTAATTATTATGGTTAATAGAACTTCCTACGAAAGTACTATATCCCACACTGGCGACGAGGATGAGATCAGCTGAGAAATAATTACTAACAATTGTTCATCTATGTTCCAGGTAATTATTATGGTTAATAGAACTTCCTACCAAAGTACCATATCCCACATTGGCAACGTTTAGGACGACGGACAAGCAGGGAGAAGCATTGGACCCTATGCACAAGGACGGCCAGCTCAAGAGAAGGTCGTATGTACATCAGGGGACAAGAGTAAAATCACCCAATGAAGATTTTACCAGCAGCAGAATAGGAATTTCATCAAATACACAAAAGGGTGAAATTTAAAGTTGGGTAGGTAGGTAGGAAGTACGCTTGTGACTGCAGAACAGTAGCTTAACCTACCACAGTTATTAAGGTAAGCAATCAAAATGCCTTTTAATATAGAACACCCACAAGGTTTCAGCATCACTGCTGAGCCCAATTCTCTTGCAACACGATGGCAACAGTGGTGTGAGGAATTTAAGATTTATTTAGAAGCATTAGGGAACATGAAGGATGCCCAAAAGAAGGCATTATTACTTCATACAGCAGGTAGGGAAGTTCGGGAAGTGTTTAAGACTTTGCAGCCTACAGATGACACAAGTGAAGCTGCAATTAAGGCTCTTACCACATATTTTGCTCCTCAGGTCAATAAATTTTTTGAAAGATACCAGTTTTCAGCGCAGGCTTATCAGAAAGAAAATGAAAGTTTAGATGCATTTGTGACTAGACTAAAGAATTTAGCCGTTTCATGTGAATTTCTAGAGTTAGAAAATGTTATCATAGATCAAGTAATTGCACATTGCACATCAGAAGAGCTAAGAAAGAAATTATTGCAAGATAAAGATTTAACATTAGAAAAGGTATTGATAACAGGCAGAGCTTTAGAAACATCAAATAGGCAAAGTAACATAATAGGTAGTTCTACAAGCAATAGAATGGAAAATTCTAAAATTAATACAGTAGGTTCTAAGTGGAAAACCAATGAGAATCAGAGAAGGAATATGACAAAGCCTAGTCATAGAAAAGTGCCTAACACTAATGTTCATAAATATCAGAATCAGGCTTATACACAGAAACAACAGGAAAAACCCAAGTGTTTTAGGTGTGGTAAAACTGATCATCTTGCATACGAAGCAAAGAAATGCCCTGCTACTGGACAGACATGCCAGAATTGCAGAAAGCTGGGTCATTTTGCAACTGCTTGTAGATTCCCTAAACAGTACGCAAAGAAAATAAATGCTACAGTTGATACTATGGGTCAAGAGAATAATGAGGAAAATGTTCATGATAATCAGGTTAGTTCAGAAACTGATTTTGCGTTTCGCATACATTCAGTCAACAAAGGTGCAAAGAAACATATAGTGGTAGAAGTAATCATAAATGGTAAACCAATTTTGATGCAAGTTGACACAGCAGCCGATGTATCAATTATGTCTGAGAAAATGGCTAAAAGCATACCTAATTTGTTATTAGAAGGTACAAATAGAGTTTTGAAAAGTTATAATGGTTTTGATATTCAGGTAATAGGTGCTTCGAACATAGAAGTACAGTACAAAGAACAGAAATTAGAGAGAATGCCATTAACAGTTGTAAAACGTAATGGACAAACTTTGCTAGGTTTAGATTGGCTACAGTATTTGAAGTTAGATTGGCCTAGTATTTTGAAGGTTGCAGGTAGACAAGATGAAAACAAAAATGAAATATCTATGGATAACATCATATCAGAGTTTCAAGACGTATTTGAAGATAAAATAGGTACAGTAAAGAACGCAAAGGCAATTTTAGTTTTGAAACCTGACAGTTCTCCTAGATTTTTTGCTCCGAGACCAGTACCGTATGCATTGAAAAGTGCAGTTGAAACAGAAATCAGGAGATTAGAAAATGAAGGTTCTTGGGAAAAGGTTACATATTCAGATTGGGCTACACCATTAGTTCCTATTGTGAAGGAAAGTGGACAGGTTAGGTTAAGTGGAGATTACAAAGTAACGTTAAATCCACAACTGCAAGTAGCTCAACATCCCTTACCAAATCCGAAAGACATGTTTGCAACTATGTCAGGATGCAGTGTTTTTTCTAAATTAGATTTAAGACAAGCATTTCAACAGCTTCCCATGGATGAAACTTCACAAGAATTATGTACAGTAAATACATCCTTAGGTTTGTTTAGGCCAAAGAGATTAATTTATGGAGTTGCAAGTAGTCCAGCTATATGACAACAAACTATGGATAAGATTTTTTCAGGAATGCAAGGAGTATTCATTTTTATAGATGATATTTTAATTGCGGGTAAAGACACAAGAGAACATAGAGAAAGATTTCGAACAGTTCTGAAGAAGTTGAAGGAACATAATATTAGAGTAAATAAGAACAAATGTATTTTAGAAGTTGATTCAGTGGAATACTTAGGTTTTGTAATAAATGGCAAGGGTATTCACAAAACTAAAGAGAAGATTAACCCTGGAACGGTACGGTGGGTCGTCCGCGACCCCGAACGTCAAAAAAAAAGAGGTTTTTCTCACGTGACTCACCCCCGTGACTGAATTTGTGGGTGATCGACCTGCAGTAGGTGTCTCGTCTACACGCTCTAGTAGTGTCCAGATGTGTATTGCTGTAGCTGTACTCCTTCCCCGATTTCTGAGACGTGTCGGGGTCGAGCGCGACCGAGTTTACCCTTCTAAGGTAATTTGCATAATTATCAAAGTTATTACGTATTATGAAATATTAGTAGAATGGTGCAACTTGTATAGGTTATCAGTTGTGGGAAGTCTTGGTGGATTGTTTGGCTACCATGTGCATGATTTTTTTTTTAGTTAAAATGTCGTTCATCACCACGAGGACCATTTTACCGCGAGTGCCCCTTTTTCATTTTTTTTCCTTTTTTTGCCAAGTTATTTTTCCGTAAGATATTGCCAAATAGTGTCGTAAAACTTTTGCTTTTTTAGTGTTGGAAAGTGTGTCTAGATGATCTGGCTACCCATGCGTGACTTTGTTTTTGTCAGATACGACGTAGTTATTGGTATATTGGGTATTTAACTGCGGTTGCCAATTTCTGTTTTTTTTCAATATTTGTAAAAATTTACTACGTAGTAAGGAATTGCCGTATATTATTGATTTTTTTTTCATGTTTATGTGTTAGAAAATGTGCCTTGATGGTTGGGCTAACATGTGCATGTCTTTTTTTTTATCTGAGATGCCGTATATTAGAATGTTGGGCATTTTACCGCGAGTGCCCCTTTTCATTTTTTTTCATTTTTTTGCCAAGTCATTTTTCCGTATGATATTGCCAAATAGTGTCGTAAAACTTTTGCTTTTTTAGAGTTGGAAAGTGTGTCTAGATGAACTGGCTACCCATGCGTGACTTTGTTTTTGTCAGATACGACGTAGTTATTGGTATATTGGGTATTTAACTTCGGTTGCCAATTTATGTTTTTTTTCAATATTTGTAAAAATTTACTACGTAGTAAGGAATTGCCGTATATTATTGATTTTTTGTTCATGTTTATGTGTTAGAAAGTGTGCCTTAATGTTTGGGCTAACACGTGCTTGTCTTTTTTTTAATCTGAGATGCCGTATATTAGAATGTTGGGCATTTTTCCGCTAGTGCCCCTTTTTATTTGTTTTGCATTTTTTTTGCTTAGTCATGTTACCGTAAGGAATTGGCAAGTAGTGTCGCAAAACTTATATTTTTATAGTGTTGGAAAGTGTTTCTAGATGATCTGGCTACCCATGCCTATTTTTTTTTAGCCAGATATAGCGTATATATAGGTATGTGTTCGATTTTCCTGTGATTGCCATTTTTTCGTTTTTTTCCCATCTCTTTCAAAATTACTACGTACTAAGGAACTATCACAGAGTAATGATTCATTTATATGTTTATTTGTCGGAAAATGTGCCTTGATGGTTTGCCTAGCACGTGGCTGAAATTTTTTTTTCTGAAATGCCGTATATTAGAATGGCCATTTTTCCGCGAATGCCCCTTTTTATTTGTTTTGCATTTGTTTGCTTAGTCATGTTACCGTAAGGAATTGGCAAGTAGTGTCGCAAAACTTATATTTTTATAGTGTTGGAAAGTGTTTCTAGATGATCTGGCTACCCATGCCTATCTTTTTTTTAAGCCAGATATGGCGTATATATAGGTATGTGTTCGATTTTCCGGTGATTGCCATTTTTTCGTTTTTTCCCATTTCTTTCAAAATTACTACGTACTAAGGAACTATCACAGAGTAATGATTCATTTAGATGTTTATTTGTCGGAAAATGTGCCTTGATGGTTTGCCTAGTACGTGGCTGAATTTTTTTTTTCTGAAATGCCGTATATTAGAATGTTGGCCATTTTTCCGCGAGTGCCACTTTTAATTTGTTTTGCATTTTTTTGCTTAGTCATGTTACCGTAAGGAATTGGCAAGTAGTGTCGCAAAACTTGTATTTTTATAGTGTTGGAAAGTGTTTCTAGATGATCTGGCTACCCATGCCTATCTTTATTTTTAGCCAGATATGGCGTATATATAGGTATGTGTTCGATTTTCCTGCGATTGCCACTTTTTCGTTTTTTCCCATTTCTTTCAAAATTACTACGTACTAAGGAACTATCACAGAGTAATGATTCCTCTAGATGTTTATTTGTCGGAAAATTTTGTTTACTTCTTTTTTGATTGAATATCATCAAATTTTTTTAGCTAAAATATTATATTGTTTTACATTTTTTTTTTTTCGATTTTATTTCCCTTCAAAAAAATTTTTTTGGGTCAGAATTTTAATTTTATAGTCGTAAAATAATCGACAATTATCCAGCAACCCACCATACAATTTTTATGCATATCCAAGAATAATTAGATTAATAAATAACACCTTGAAATTGACATACCCTTCCTACATTTCAAGTGGCAGATTAGGGAGTCTGAGTCAGTGTGGTTGGCGGCCATTTTGTGGACATATCCGAAGCGTAAGTTGCCCTTTCTATATATATTCTTGTTTCCTATAGAATTTGTGACATTTTGGTATATTTTTGCCTGCATAAATATCATATTATATATTAAATATATGTATTTTTTTACGAAATTTCTAAGTACTCAAAAAATGACCTTTAGATATGGCCCCTGATATAAATGTAATTTACAAAATAATGAAGATTTTTTTTACATATTTCTATTTTAGGATAACATATGTTTATTCCTTAAAAAGATTAGCCACTTCCTATTTCATTTGGGTACCCCAAAAAATTCATGAAATTTGGACAAATTTTTTTGGCCAAAAAAAGTTACCCTTTTTTTCTCATTTCAGATCTTCACCTCCATGAGTCTGACTTCATCCAAAATACATCAAGATGTGTCCTAAACATTCAATAATGAATTCCTAAAAGGATTTGTGTATATATGTATAAACTTTTTTTTATGAATTTTTATGTAAGGTCTTTTTTTTCTACTTAATTTTTAAAAATATTTAGAATAAATAGTTTTTCTGCAGATGAGTAGTATTTATCTTTACAGTTGTTTTAAGCATTCATTGAAGTTTTTTTGGCAAAAGAAAAAAGGAGGTTACTGCAAAAACTGATTTTTCAGGAATTTTTTTTGGCGTCGGGGTCGTGAGCGTCCGAGTATACCCTTAAAGGGGTGTCCGAGGAGCGTACCTATCCAGGGTTAAAGCTGTACAATCAACAAAAGTGCCAGAAAATGTTAAGGAATTACAGCCATTTCTAGGTTTAGTAACATTTTATGGGAATTTCATTCAGAATTTGTCTACAATTGCACATCCATTGTATACTCTGTTGAATAAGGGTGTAGAATGGAAGTGGACAAAAGATTGTCAGGAATCTTTTGAAAGAATCAAGCAGGAAATAACATCACCTACATTCTTAGTACATTATCAAATGGATTTACCAGTTAAATTAGTATGTGATGCATCAAACATAGGTCTAGGTGCAGTATTATCTCATGTAATGCCAGGTGGAACAGAAAAACAAATTGCATTCACTTCTAGAGTATTGAACAAGGCAGAAAGGAATTACTCTCAAATAGAAAAGGAAGGTTTAGTATTAGTTTATGGAGTTAAAAAATTCCATATGTATCTTTATGGTAGGAAAAAGTTCACACTTGTTACAGATCATAAACATTTATTAGCAATATTGGGTCCAAAAGCAAGTTTACCTACGTTGGTGGCTGCAAGACTACAACGTTGGGCAGTTACGTTAGCAGCGTACCACTATGATATAGAATACCGTCCAACATCAAATATGGGTAATGCAGATGCTTTATCCAGATTGCCCGTAGACAAAGCTCCAGAAGAGTATGATGACAGTGTTCTGTTAATTTCTGTATATGATGTACCAATAACTGCAAAAGATGTAGCACACAGTACCAAGCAGGACCCAGTACTTAGTAAGGTTTTGGAAAGTTTAATGACAGGTAGGGACTTATGTGGAAAAGAGGAAAATTGTAAACCATATAAGGATATATGGTATGAACTGAGTGTAACACAAGGAATAGTGATGAGAGGTTCGTGGGTAGTTATTCCTAATTCACTGAGAAATAAGGTTTTGTCTGAAATACATGCTGATCACCAAGGTATTGTAAGATCAAATTCAATTGCGAGAACTTTTGTATGGTGGCCAGGTGTAGATAAAGATGTGGAATGTTATATAAAGAATTGTATGAATTGTGTAATGCAACAGAACAATCCTCAATTTGCTAGAATGCACCCGTGGGAGTTACCCAGGTATCCATGGCAAAGAGTGCATATAGATTTTGCAGGTCCTTTTTTTAATTATTTGTTTTTGATAGTAGTAGATGCTTACAGTAAGTGGCCAGAAATTATCCCAATGAAGACAACAACGTCTTACGCCACAATAAAAGAGTTAATGCAAATTTTTTCAACGCATGGTATTCCAGAAAGAATTGTTACAGATAATGGTCCACAGTTTACCTCACAAGAGTTTAAAGAATTTTGTAATGTCAATGGTATAAAGCATACATTTTCAGCTACATATCATCCATCTACTAATGGAGAGGCTGAAAGATTTGTCCAAACGTTTAAACACAATATGAAGTGTAGAAAAGCAAATTCAGGTAATATATTTTTGCGTATGTCAAAATTTTTATTGTCTTATAGAACAACGCCGCACAGCACAACAGGCGTGGCACCCTCAAATTTGTTGATGGGGAGGAGGATAAGGTGTAAGTTAGATTTGTTGTATCTAAGTTTGCAAAGTGATTTAGAAGATAAAGGGTATAAACAAGTAGCAAAGCTTCCTAATGTAAGACATTTTTTACCTTTGTCTGATGTCATGGTAAGATCGTACAACACTCCAGAGAAGTGGGTACCAGGAGAGATTGTAAGAGAGATAGGAAATTTACATTATGATGTTCGTGTTGGTGATAATGTTGTAAAACGTCATGTTGATCAATTACAGCCGTTAAACAGAAAGACAGTAGAGCATGTGAATGTTAGAGATGAGAAACTTAAAGAAGTAGTTAGATCAAATGAGTCAAATATTCACCAAGATGGTCCAACATCCAATGTAGATTCAGAACCAATTCATGTACCAGTACAAGGTGATGTTGAAGTGCTTCCTAATAGGATTAACAGAGGAAAGCCCCCTGAGAGATTAGATTTATAAAGATTTTTACACTGTCAAGTTAAGGGGGAGGAGACTGTTATGTATTATTGTAATAATGTACTATATTGTTTCAAGTGTTGCAGGTATTGCGCAACATTGCATCATATTGCATGAATAAGACATGTTATGCTTTGTACATAAGAGTAATGATTTGTTTTGGTATTAGGATTCAAACATTTGTTGATTACCTCAAAGATAGGATGTGATTCTTTATGAATTTGTACTGGAGTAGGATTTAAGTCTTTTCAGAGCGATGCTCTTTTGTTTAGCAATGTTTTGGTTTGTCAGATTGTGTAAGACGCTCCATATACACTTGGGAGTCAGCTGTCACAGAGTAAACAGTACATTGTAGTCATTTATACATTAAACGTATTTTAAGAATACCAACGTCTTATCACCCATCAAGCCAAAATTGACGACTACAGATGGGATCAGCAGAGAAATAATTACTAACAATTGTTCATCTATATTCCAGGTAATTATTACGGTTAATAGAACTTCCTACCAAAGTACCATATCCCACAGAAACTTTAACGACATATGGGATATGGTATATCGTCTCTTGGGTTTCATAACAGCATAGCATTGTTAATGTCAATGCAGACATCTGCTTCACTTGTTATCATTTATCAAAGACCAGACAATATAAAATGTGTTGACAACATCATCCTGATGAAGCACCTTGCAATGGCCATCACATCCATCCATCCTGATCAAGTTTTCTCTCAACTCATTTCTCTTCAGTTTGCCGACTCATTCTTCCTCTCTATAAGAAAACAAAAAGCTTTTAGAATTGAGCTTAAACAGATATGTACCACCAAACGTACACAATTATATCTGGTACATTCTTTGCAGTTCAGAGAGATGTATTGTTTTGCATGTATAAGATATGAATGAGTCCTTTCATGGATTTTTGTTTCCCCCAATTTCCACTGGCAACAAAGCAACCATGGAACTAAAAGGACGAGGTTTTAAGAAACTCCGAAGGATAGAAACAGTTAAGGAATTTAAATAATCAGGAGAATGGTACTAGGATAAAGGAACCTAAAGTCTCATCATAAGCAAAAGGGAAGCAGTAATAGAATAGGCTACATGGTACAGGAAGTTAGGAAGTATGGAGACAGTAACAGAGTAGGAGATTTGGCATTGTTAGTGAGAATAAAGATCTATGAGACAGTAGTAGTACCTTTCGGGGGTTATGAACTGATCATTCGAAATCCCCGCCATTTAACTCCATGAACGTTGCGTTAAATTGGAGTAAGATTGGGAGATCTCGCGGGCGTTGCTGCGAATGATTGTTGTCCAATACATGACGGTATTGTGGCGTAAAATTCAACCACCTGGTGGGGAAGGAGTGGGTGTCAGAGAGACAAAGTATTTACTATTTACGAAATAAAAAAATTATATCATGCTATTTCACCACGATAAAAATATCGATGTATATGTTTAGAGCCAAGGACTCTCTAGTTTGTTGTATTATGGCAAATTATAGCCTTCAGCCGAAGCATTAAGTTTACCCTTTGATCTGAAGTAAGACTTTGATAGTTTCTCCGTCTTGTGGTCAATAAAGAAGCTTTATCAAACCCCTTATTGAATAAATAACGTAAGAGTTCCCTCTCATCTCCCAAGGACAATTAAGTTAGCGCGGGAGATCGTAGTTTTCCTCGGAGCTGTCCAGTACGACGCTCGTTCATTCCTGCCTAGACCCCAACCCAGTAAGTTTTATTATTGTTAAGTCTATCTGTCTCCAGCTCCTTGCTACTGTGATACCAGGTCGGTATCTTTGTGAGTTTTATATGTATCTTTATATCGATCTGTAAAATTGTCATCCCTGGGACTGGGGATTGGTTTTATGCATCAGAATACGCTTGTGAACCTTGGTAGGTGATTTACCAAGAAATTATTGTTGTAATTGTGAAAATTTAGTCTTTTTTAGTACAACGTGGACTCTGTGTTTCATGAGCACATGTTGCAAACCCCCTAAGGGTGACAGTTCTATTTTTCAATTAGCTTAAAGTGTTATTTCTCTATCAAATGGTTATTTTTGTAATAAATTTGAAAATTGTGATCATATTTCATTGAATCCTGAATAGCTTTGGAAAGCAAACCTCTTCAAGGTCTTGTCATCGGCCCATTCCATCGGGCCTAGAATCATTAATGACAATAAGTCGGAGAAAATTCACGACAGTACCTACAATGTTTGCAAATATTTAGACATGGGGTGTAATAAAAAAAAAAGCAATGAAAGAACTAGAGAGTAAACAGTACAAAATTATGAAAGTATTGTTTAAACAGGTTTCTACTACACCATAATGGGGGCTAATAGCAGAAATAGGAATACGGCCAGTTGGAAATATAATACAGTATGAAAAATGTGATGTTATTTCATAACATCAGATGACAAATGGCTACTTAAGAAAGTAGTGGAATATCAAATAAGAGAACCATATGGGGAATGTTGGAGAAAAATTATTAAAGAAATATGCAATGATTATCATATTAAAATTGAAGAAGTAAGAAAGTATAAAAAACAAGAAATTTAAAAAGAAACAAAAAGTAACGGGGCAAATGAAATTGAAAGAAAAATAGAAGCAAGAAAAGCAGAGATGACCAAACTGAGGTTTGTGAATAGTAATGGCCGAAGAGATTGCATGGGTGAACTTGACACTAATGCTTAATAATATTTATGAAAACAAGGTTAAATTGCGAGAATTGAAAGAAAATTATGGAAACAAGAATGATAAGGATACCCTGTGTTTTGTATAGGGAGGCAGAGGTTACTACTGAGCATTTGGTCATGTCGTCCATAAAACTCGCACACTGGCCATTTTGGAGAATGATTAAGTCCCTAATTTGATAGACAAAGAGGTGTATTTGGGCGTAATATTTGTGGTATCTTTTAACGAACAAAGGCAATTCTATAACCAAGCATTTTTAGCCAAAAAGTTCTACCCTGAAGGTGTTCCTGAGCTCTGGTATGTACGTTTTAGCTATGCAAAATACCAATAATTAATAAAAGGAGTCACTGTGTTGCTTTCTGTTCCAAACGATTATGCAACATAGGATGTTAAAACTGACTG
>NC_090749.1:10430367-10455367 GCF_036898095.1 Palaemon carinicauda
CCACAGGGACCTCTACTCTCTACGTTCCTTCAGCCTAACCAGGGACTCAACCGAGTTCAGCTGGTACTGCTAGGGTGCCACAGCCCAACCTCCCACATTATCCACCACAGATGAAGCTTCATAATGCTGAATCCCCTACTGCTGCTGCCTCTGTGGTCATCTAAGGCACAGGAGGAAGCAGCAGGGCCTACCGGAACTGCGTCACAATCGCTCGCCATTCATTCCTATTTCTAGCACGCTCTCTTGCCTCTCTCACATCTATCCTCCTATCACCCAGAGCTTTCTTCACACCATCCATCCACCCAAACCTTGGCCTTCCTCTTATACTTCTCCCATCAACTTTTGCATTCATCACCTTCTTTAGCAGACAACCATTTTCCATTCTCTCAACATGGCAAAACCACCTCAACACATTCATATCCACTCTAGCCGCTAACTCATTTCTTACACCCGTTCTCTCCCTCACCACTTCGTTCCTAACCCTATCTACTCGAGATACACCAACCATACTCCTTAGACACTTCATCTCAAACACATTCAATTTCTGTCTCTCCATCACTTTCATTCCCCATTAAAGTTTATAATAAATGAAAGAAAGTTATCCACCCTTTGCAAAACAGCTACATGTCTGATGGTTATGTTCTGGTGTAGCAGGAAATTTTTCCCCCCTGACTGAAATTCCCTTGGGAAAATTAGCCTAGGATCAATTTCCCCCCAGGAAAAGCAGCCGGGCTATTATTCCCCCAGGAAGATTTTTTTCCCACCATATGCCATTCCTCCCCCAACGTCCCTTACACAGAAACTATCTTGATGAATTAAATAATCAGCAGTAAGTTTGACAAAATATTAGGAATATATATATATATATATATATATATATATATATATATATATATATATATATATATATATATATATATATATATATATATATATATATATATATATATATATATAATGTTACGGAACGTTACCAACGTTACGATGCCATTGGTAACGTTAGCAATGCTATGATAATATTAACGTTTATTTTGAAGCATTTTCTGTATACCCTTTACACAAAATATAAAAAAGGTACAAAAGGGTAGAGAACCTTACAAATTCACCTAACCTAACCCAGAAGTTCCAATGTCACATCACCTAGCTGGGGCAGGCCCCCGGACCCCCTTCCCAGGTCACAACCCCTAGCCTGGGGCAAGCCCCCGGACCCCCTTCGCAGGTCACAACCCCTTGGCGGGGCAAGCCCCGGACCCCCTTCCCAGGTTACAACCCCTAACCGGGGGCAAGCCCCCGGACCCCCTTCCCAGGTCACAATCCCTAGCTGGGGTTAGGACCCCGGACCCCCTTCCCATGTCAGAAACTTGTACTGGTAAGAGGTAGTGTTGAACTGCGCACTCCAAAGACATTAAAATTAAAGAAATTAATGACTTACTTTTATAACCCGGTGTAATGATCTGTTTTTCCCCCCGTCCAAAATAATGGTTACCTCCACCAAGCAAAGGGGAAATCTTGGCCCAGAGAGGGGAATATCATCCCGGGACAAAGTTCCCCGGGGGATAAATATCCTGGGCCATATTTCCCCTGGGGGGAATTTTTGATAGTGGGGGGAAAACAGACCATTACACCAGCCCACAAAGAGTCTAGGTATGATGATAAAAGGTTTAATAGATCAAAAGACTATAGGGATACAGATAAACATGCATTTACTGATGATGTAGATCAAATGTCTAATTCTGATTCACATGTCAATTCTCAAAGCAGTAGTTTTCATTAATACTAATTCTATTGCTAGCAGTTATGTAGTCTGTAAATACTTAAAGAAACCAGGTCACACAGTGTCTGAAGGTTATCGGTTGAGAAGGAAAGAAGAGAATTCTACCAAAGTCTCGTTATGGTGTGCTACTAGTAGAGGTTAACACTAGAAATTACCACATTTTTGACAGGAAGCCTGTCAATTCCAAACATATTGATAAGGTTTACAAGCCATATACTGCTAAGGGTGTTTGTTGCTTTTGATGGTGGCTCACTATACCCTGTTTGTATCATGCGTGATGCTGGTTGATTTGTGCCCAGTCACTTGTTTAGGGGGAAGTTGTCCCTGTGACTGAGCATTTGTTTATTGAGAAGTGTGCTCCCGTTCGTGGGGTTAGTGTCAAAATTACCATTCACTTTTATTGTACAGATCTTCCTTGTGACAGGTTATAGGGCCAGTTATTCTTGGTTTGGAATGGGAGTTCTAGATACTTCTCATAACTACTGTACTTTGGCGTCAGCCGTCTGATGAACGTGAGTTCAACAGGATGATTTAAGAGTGGGTTCCTGGCAAATGGCTATTGAGAAATGTCAGTCTTAATATTACGGAATTCTCTATAGTATTGTTCCCATATAATAGGACAGGTCGGTTGGTCGGTCAGTAAAGATTGCCATGCCAGTGACATGACACAGGCTCTTGCCGTTGGGCAGCCCGTAAGAGCATATAACTTTGAAAGGGTGGTCTCCCAAAGGAGGCCGATACAGCAACATTAAAAAAGCAAAGGGTGATCTTTACAGAGTTACTGGAACATACTGAAGTGGAGGATATTTTACATTACAAAGGATTTTAGCATCTGACGTGGAAGTGAGGGAAGTGACCGGAAGGAAAGACTCCTCATTAGGTCCACAAAATGAAATGTTAACAGACAGAGTCTGTCAGTTGGAGAAAAAGTAGTTATAGCAGCAAGTCCCAGTAAGTAGGAGAGACTGGGAGAGGAGAGAAGTTTTTTCCTTTTGCCAGAGAGAAAAGAAGTAGGTTTAAGCAAAAAGCTTATCCCTGCTCGGTGATTGGAAGCTGGATCTGCTGGAGTAACTCCATAAAGTTGGGGATCCTGGTTAGGGACAGGACTCTGGTGAGGATCTTAGAAGGCAATAGAGATGAGATCTTCCAAGGGCAGTTACTCAACTTGTTGAGTCAGGGTTTGAGGTGGGTTGGAGGACTTGGGTTGTGGAGTAGGTATTGCTTTCGACTGGTCGGCTGGTACAGGTAAAGGAGCACCGGTTGGCTGGTGTTGTCTTCTTTTGCGTGGAGGTCGCTGGTCCTTGGGGGGGGGGTTGAGATGTAGTTGTCTTTGGCTGCTTTAGGGAGGAGGTGGTCTTCATCACAGCTATCCTCCTAAGTCTTTGTGCGCAGCGCCTGTTCCAGGCGTGGTGAAGCCTGTAGCAGTTATGGCACTTGGGGTTTGTTTTTCTTCCATCCTTGTGGGCCTGGATGCACACTTCTGTGCTGTGACGCTGGCTGAATACTCCGCAGGTAATGGGGCCTTTGCACTCCTCCTTATGGTGGCCATATTGCTGGCAGCGATAACATCTGAGGGGTTCTGGAGTGTATTCTTCGATGGGGTTTGTCCCCCAGACTCCAAGATCCAGTGATGAAGGCACTGGACCGATGAAGGTGGCTATCAGCCTTCTAAGAGGGACATCATTCTTGTTCATGCAGCGTACTGTCTTGTCTTTGTTGCTGCATGAGGTAGCGATGGAGATAGGCATGGTGATTGGGTATCTGGCGATGACTGCTTTCCTCTGGATCAAGGCAGGGCCAAGCAGTGTCAGAGCTGGTTCCTAGTTGTTGGGATGATGATAAAGTCACCCCTCCAGTTGGGGAGAGCTGAAAGTTGCATGTCAGGTATTGCAGTCATGGCAGCAACTATGGCGTAGGAAATGGAGCAGTCGATCTGGGTGAGCCTGAACTTTGGCAGTGGTTTCCTAAGTCCAGGCTTTGAAGCTGGGATGCTGTCAGCAATGGCAGAGGCTTCCTGAAGAAGATATGTAAGGCAGTCAACACAGTTACAGTCCATGGGATGAGCCCCCTGAGTCTCAGCAGGTTCAGTCTCCATGCCATTGGAGGACTCAGGCGGCAAAGTTGGAGTGTGGACTGTAACTGCAACTGTCTGCTGCAGAGTTGAAGGGACTGACAAGGACGAGGCTGAGCTCTCCGTTGTTGGTGTCACTAAAGTTGATGGCGAGGGTACTACTGGACCTGGAAAAGGGCGTTCAGGGCTCTTCCATTTTTTGGGAGGGGGGGTGTAGTCACCTCCCTGTTAGCTTTAGAGGTCCTGTATTGTTTTAGGACCTTGATATAGGCGTTTTGCACCCCTTGCAGCTGCATTCGACATGGTGTGTAGGCAGTGTTTTGTTGTCGACATCAGTGGTTCTGAGGCCTACTACAGTGAATATATGCTTCCTTTGTTCCTGGTAAGCATCGCAGCAGTGGTGGACGTCTTCGGGATAGAGGGATCATGCCCAATCTCCGAGATGGAAGACGGACATGGATGGCAAAACTCTACGGAGACTGCACTTAAAATTTCAGTCAGACCGGATCTACGAGAGAGAGAGAGAGTTGTTGTCGGCGCGAGTGTTCGGCCGAGACTGAATAGGACTGTCTGTCTGTCTAGATTGCCCTGGCCTTGTACCCGGACGGGGGCTCTCTGACCATAGGTCTTAGCAGGGGAGGCAGAAACGAGAGAGACCTGACTGAACACTACTCTTGTTTTGAGACATTCTTCAGCTACACCCTTTTGTGACTCAGGACTTTAGTGACTACACACAACGATAAAGTATTTTGAAGAAGACAAAGAAGACTGAATCAACATTCATCATTAGAAGCTGAAGCCATATTTCTTTCTGTCAACATTTTATATTGGAAAATATTCCACGTCATCTCTCCCTTGCTTTATAAAAGTTTGGAAAGTCAACTCGTCCAACTTGGTAACAACTTTGTATATTTGTCCATTAGTTTTAGTGTGCTGTGAGTATTCGGTGGATTTTTTGTAATACTGTAAATATCTACAATATGATAAATCTTAAATATAGTTTTATTTCCTGTTTGCTGGCTATTATTTTCATATTGCTATTAATGTTTTGCTATAGTTTAATAAAGTTTGTTAATAAATTTTGCATAACCTACATTGTGTATAATAGTTGAATGAAACATTAAACCATCAGTATTATTTCATCGTTGACTTTTTTGGGCTCCAGCCGTGTCGTCCTGATGGAAGTTCCTCCTCGGCAGCTTCTACTTGGTATATTTCTGCTAGTGATACACCAGAAAAATTTTACCTCGGAGGTATCAACGAAGTTTCAACCTCAGGAGCGAATATCCTAAGAGATACTGTGTATTATGACGGAGCCGAGAGAGGGTTGTGAACTCAAAGGAAGGAAGCAATCGACTGAGTTATATTATTGTAGAACACTCTCCTTATATACAAAACCTCAAGGCAACAGGACATAACAAGTTCACAAGACAGACAATATCACAGAGGAAAAACCAGACATGAATTTTCATGTTCGTTTCAGTGCGAGGGAAGAGCGAAGATACAAGCATAATATATACAAAAGGAATTATGTACAATTGTGTGAAACACGGTTGGTATATGGCTCCCCCCCTAAAAATGACATACTGTACATGTTAAATAAGGCGCCCTGATCTAGAGAGGCGAACTGTAGGCGGGTCATCTGGCAGAAGATAAGCAGGTTTTAGACGATCAATGGAGACCCAATCTTCTTTGCCCCGAATGTTTAGGAGGAATGCTTTCGGACAGCGTCGGATCACAAGGAAAGGGCCCGTGTAAGGGGGCGTTAATGGTGGCTTGCTGGTGTCGTTGCTCAGGAAGACGTGCGTTGCAGAGTGCAAATCCGTTGGTATGTGATGCTTTGCTGGGGGCTTGTAAGTCTTGCGGCACGGAGTAAATTTTCCCACGACGTGACGTATGCGCTGGAGATCGTCGGACGAGGTTGTAGAAGGAAAAAATTCGGCAGGGACGACCAATGGGTCGCCATACACCATTTCAGCTGCCGAGACATCGAGGGCGTCTTTAGGAATGGTCCTTAGTCCCAGGAGGACCCAGGGAAGCTGAGTAAACCAGTTGCAATTTTTGCAGCGGGACATGAAAGCTGCTTTGAGGGTGCGATGAAAACGTTCAACCATTCCATTGGCAGCGGGGTTGTAGGCTGTTGTCTGATGTAGGGTGATGCCCAGGAGATTTGCTAATGACGTCCACAATTTAGAGGTGAAAGTGGTTCCCCTGTCAGAAGTCGTTTGTTGGGGCGCGAGCGATTGGTGGGTGGTGGGCGGCTTTGTCTCTGCTTCGGCACGTCACGGTGTGGGCGTGTATGTCCTACGGCATTCATGTCAGCTTCATTTGACGTTGAATATGCATGCTCTTCGTCAGGGGTGGAGGCGTTGATGGAGGTCTTGAAGTGGCTGTCCATAAGGGCGTCGGCTTTGGTCATCAAGTCCTTTATGGGTAAACTATCGACATCATGTATGGCAGCGCGTATAGGTCCGGGTAAACGGCGTATCCAAAGGGCACGAAGTAGGTTCCCCTTACGAGGAGAGCCGTCTGCGGCAGGTTGAAGGCGAGCGATACTGGTTATTTCCCTGAGGGCAAGCGAAGCCCTTTGGTCCCCCAACGGTTGTTGCGAGAGCTGAAAAATCTTTGCTACACTGGCGGCCGGCGACGGCGAGTACTGCTGCAGAATGTATGTTTTGAGGGCGTCATACGCTATTGGCGTGTCTCCTTGTTCACAAAGCCAGTCGGATATTTCCGGGAAGGTGTCCTCGGGTATCGCCGCGAGAACATAATCCGCTTTGGTGGTTGAGCGAGTCACGCCGTTGATGCGAAACTGGACTTCTGCGCGTTGAAACCAAGCAAATGCTTCTCCCCTGGCGAACGGTGAAAGTTTCAATGGGGCGGCCGCAGCGCCAACTGCTTTAGTAGAGTCCGCCATAGTACTAACGATGGAGGGGCGAGGGAGGTGGGGGTGGAACGCAGTAGGAGCGAGTCGACTTCCGGGGTCACCAATGTGACGGAGCCGAGAGAGGGTTGTGAACTCAATAGCAGGAAGCAATCGACTGAGTTATATTATTGTAGAACACTCTCCTTATATACAAAACCTCAAGGCAACAGGACATAACAAGTTCACAAGACAGAAAATATTACAGAGGAAAAACCAGACATGAATTTTCATGTTTGTTTTGGTACGAGGGAAGAGCGAAGATACAAGCATAATATATACAAAAGGAATTATGTACAATTGTGTGAAACACGGTTGGTACAGTATAAAAAAGGTATGTGTCAATAACATGCTATGGTTATCCTTCCCCAAATAAAGTTAATCTTGTCTCGAAGGATAAGGTAAGGGTAGGATACTTGGGCAAGAAAGCCATTATAACTCCCGATCTCAATGTGCTACAACTAACACATTTCTTGTTGATCCATTCCCCTCCGCAGTCTCCATCTTTGACGGTCGCTTAGAGAAATTCTGACTGTTTTCTTGGCTTTTTAATGAATTTCGATAATGGATGCTTCAGCTTCTTCCTCATCGACTAAGATGAGTTTACATTTTTCGTCTGTCGGAGAATTTCGCGTCTCCACCCAGGGATTTATATCTATTTGCATACTTTTATTTTTCCAAGGCCGGCAGGTAATCCGTGTCATTGCATCATGTTATAAAATCGCTCAGAAACGCTTAGTTATTTAGTCATATCACTGGAAAAATATGTTTTACATTATTCTTTTAAGGTGTGGTATGTTTATAATATTTCCCCATCATTCCCTGATGTTTCTTGGGCGTTTTTATCATCATTGACTTGGTCTATCATACGCTAGTTGGTAGCCATGCCTGGTAAATTTTCACTCATGTACCATCCCCTTCTTCTTTCACCCCAACCTCACTGGTTGGGTGAGGCTGTCTATCCTCCCATGCTGTCGATTCGTTACGGCAGGGAGCTACAGTCTTGAAGGTGTCTACTTATTTTTACCCATTGGAATGCTTTACCCACTGTTCTGATAATAACTAGTATGTAGTCATTGAAATATTTCTTCTTTACAGATCACCTGTACCAGGTGGGTCAAGTTACCCTGTGGCCACAAGACCTGCCATAAACATGCATATTGTCATGTTTCCAAGGGATCCGTTGTAATCTGGGAACCTTCCAAAGGTCAGGTTTGCACTGATCTCCTTCACACTATCTTTTATGCTACTGATGTCTCCTTGGACGTTCAAGATCGAAGTCGGAGGAGACTCCGACACTAGGTAAGAGGTTTCCAGAAGAGCTCTCAACATCTTCCTTCTCTGGAACTGAAGGACCTTCTGTTTCCCAAGGCTGAGGTGAACTCTGTGTTTGGTAATCAATTACCGACGGTTCAACTCCCGACGTTACCAGCACATCATGCATATGACAGGATGTTTCATTAATCATGCATGTTTTAGTGATCCCGGCTGTTTCAGAAATCATGGGTCAAATTGCTTATCCTAGCCTCTTTACAGATATTGTATTTCCTATTTATATATACATCGAATATTGATTTTTTTCTATTCATTTTCTTATTGCTGTTCTTCTTTTCCAACAGATATATCTCCACCTTCTCTCATGTAATGGTTTTGTTAACTATCCAAATGATAATCAGTCGTCTTTTCATTCTTAACTAATATTAAGGAAGATTCGCTTTTTGGATTTTCCCATTTCTAGACTTCGTCTGCTACAAAGGAAAGTGGTGAGCTATTTGTATCCCAGGCACAACACTATTTATAAGCATGAGGTTTCTTGAATGCAAAGAATGTTAATCTTCAATTCTGTCTCAGGATGATTATACAGGTGACGACATTTTGGTGCCTCCACCCCCCTCTCCCCTGAGAAGAGGCTAAGCAATTATCAAGAGCCCCGTTGGATATACAGAGGAAATTAGGATAGAAGGAAACTAAAACAGGGAACAGTATTTAGACCAAAGTTAATGATAACCCTGATTAGAAATGTTACAATAGAAACCTTAATTTATGTAGATGATATAATTTAATGATAAAGAGCCATTAGCAACTGCTGCAGTTTGGAAGAACTTAAGAAATTTACATTTAACACCAATCCACAGAACTCTGCGGTGTTGGTAATTAGCAAAAAAAAGAAGAGGTTAAAAAGGTGATTCTACTGGTTAGAAATGGAAGAATAAAAACAGTTTAGGAATATAAATACTTAGGAGAATGGTACTCAGAAAAAGGAAACCATAGTCTCAGCATAAGCACAAGTGAAGTTAAAATATAATACATGGTAAGAGAAGTTAGGAAGTATGGAGACAGTAACAGAGTACGAAATTTAATGGCTTTCCTAGTGAGAATAAAGGTCTATGAGACAGTAGTACATACATATTTACATATGAGACATTAGTAATTTACATACATTCATATACAAAGGCAATTTCCGAATTTTTCGGGGTAGCCGACATCAAACAAATGAAACAAAAAAGGGGACCTCTTCTTTCTACGTTCCTCCCAGCCTGACAGGGGATTCAACCAAGTTCGGCTGGTACTGGTAGGGTGCCACAGACCACCCTCCTCCCTTATCCACCACTGATGAAGCTTCGTAACGCTGAATCCCTACTGCTGCTTCCTCCCTGGTCTTCCAAGGCACTGGAGGAAGCAGCAGGGCCTACCTGGAATGCGCCATATTCGCTGGCCATTAATTCCTATTTCTAGCACGCTCTCTTGCCTCTCTTGTCCTCCTTTCACCCAGAGCTTCCTTCACTCCATCCATCCACCCAAACCTTGGTCTTAATCTTGTACTTCTCCCATCATCTCTTGTATTCATCACCTTCTGTAGCAGGCAGCCATTTTCCATTCTCTCAACATGGCCAAACCACCTCAACACATTCATATCTACTCTAGCTGCTAACTCATTTCTTACACCCGTTCTCACCCTCACTACTTCGTTCCTATCCCTATCTACTTGGGATACACAAGCCATACTCCTTAGACACTTCATCTCAAACACATTCAATTTCTGTCTCTCTGTCACTTTCATTCCCCACAACTCCAATCCATACATCACAGTTGGTACAATCACTCTCTCATACAGTACTCTCTTTACATTCTGTTATGTATTATTGTAACAATGTGCTATGTTATTTCAATTGTTTCAGGTATTGCGCAACATTGCATCATATTGCATGAATAAGACATGTTATGCTTTGATCATAAGAGTAATGATTTGTTTTGGTATTAGGATTCAAACATTTGTTGGTTACCTCAGATAAGATGTGATTCTTTATGATTTATGCTGGAGTAGGATTTAAGTCTTTTCAGAGCGATGCTCTTTTGTTTAGCAATGTTTTGGTTTGTGAGATTTGTGTAAGACGCTCCATATACACTTGAGAGTCAGCTGTCACAAAGTGAAGTTCATAATGTAGTCTTTTATACATTAAAGACGTATTTTATTAATACCAACGTATTATTATCCATCAAGCAAATATCAACGAAGATGGGATCAGCTGAGAAATAATTACTAATGATTATACATCTCTGTTCCAGGTAATTATTATGGTTAATAGAACTTCCTACCTAAACATATATACATCATATTTTGGCGACGAGGATGGGATCAGCTGAGAAATAATTACTAATGATTATACATCTCTGTTCCAGGTAATTATTATGGTTAATAGAACTTCCTACCTAAACATATATACATCATATTTTGGCGACCGACGTTTGAGGACGACGGACAAGCAGGGAGAAGCAAGCAGGGAGAAGCATTGGAGCCTATGTACAAAGACGGCCAGCACAAGAGAAGGTCTTCTTACATTGGAAATCAAGAGTAAAATCGCCCAATGAAGATTTTACCAGCAGCAGAATAGGAATTTCATCAAATACACAAAAGGGTGAAATTTTAAGTTGGGTAGGTAGGAAGTATACTTGTGACTGCAACTTAACCTACCACAAGGTAAGCAAACAAAATGCCTTTTAACATCGAAGCACCTCAAGCTTTCAGCGTCACTGCTGAGCCTAATTCTGTTGCAACACGATGGCAACAGTGGTGTGAGGAATTTAAGATTTATTTAGAAGCATTAGGGAACATGAAGGATGCACAAAAGAAGGCATTATTACTTCATACAGCAGGTAGGGAAGTTCGGGAAGTGTTTAAGACTTTGCAGCCTACAGATGACACAAGTGAAGCTGCAATTAAGGCTCTTACCACATATTTTGCTCCTCAAGTCAATAAATTTTTTGAAAGATACCAGTTTTCAGCGCAAGCTTATCAGAAAGAAAATGAAAGTTTAGATGCATTTGTGACTAGACTAAAGAATTTAGCTGTTTCATGTGAATTTCTAGAGTTAGAGAATGTTATCATAGATCAAGTAATTGCACATTGCACATCAGAAGAGCTAAGAAAGAAATTATTGCAAGATAAAGATTTAACATTAGAAAAGGTATTGATAACAGGCAGAGCTTTAGAAACATCAAATAGGCAAAGTCACATAATAGGTAGTTCTACAAGCAATAGAATGGAAAATTCTAAAATTAATACAGTAGGTTCTAAGTGGAAAACCAATGAGAATCAGAGAAGGAATATGACAAAGCCTAGTCATAGAAAAGTGCCTAACACTAATGTTCATAAATATCAGAATCAGGGTTATACACAGAAACAACAGGAAAAACCCAAGTGTTTTAGGTGTGGTAAAACTGATCATCTTGCATACGAAGCAAAGAGATGCCCTGCTACTGGACAGACATGCCAGAATTGCAGAAAGCTAGGTCATTTTGCAACTGCTTGTAGATTTCCTAAACAGTACGCAAAGAAAATAAATGCTACAGTTGATACTATGGGTCAAGAGAATAATGAGGAAAATGTTCATGATAATCAGGTTAGTTCAGAAACTGATTTTGCGTTTCACATAAATTCAGTCAATAAAGGTGCAAAGAAACATATCATGGTAGAAGTAATCATAAATGGTAAACCAATTTTGATGCAAGTTGACACAGCAGCCGATGTATCAATTATGTCTGAGAAAATGGCTAAAGGCATTCCTAATTTGTTATTAGAAGGTACAAATAGAGTTTTGAAAAGTTATAATGGTTTTGATATTCAGGTAATAGGTGCTTCGAACGTAGAAGTACAGTACAAAGAACAGAAATTAGAGAGAATGCCATTAACAGTAGTAAAAGGTAATGGACAAACTTTGCTAGGTTTAGATTGGCTACAGTATTTGAAGTTAGATTGGCCTAGTATTTTGAAAGTTGCAGGTAGACAAGATGAAAACAAAAATGAAATGTCTATGAATGATATCCTATCAGAGTTTCAAGACGTATTTGAAGATAAAATAGGTACAGTAAAGAACGCAAAGGCAATTTTAGTTTTGAAACCTGACAGTTCTCCTAGATTTTTTGCTCCGAGACCAGTACCATATGCATTGAAAAGTGCAGTTGAAACAGAAATCAAGAGATTAGAAAGTGAAGGTTCTTGGGAAAAGGTCACATATTCAGATTGGGCTACACCATTAGTTCCTATTGTGAAGGAAAGTGGACAGGTTAGGTTGTGTGGAGATTACAAAGTAACGTTAAATCCACAACTGCAAGTAGCTCAACATCCCTTACCAAATCCGAAAGACATGTTTGCAACTATGTCAGGATGCAGTGTTTTTTCTAAATTAGATTTAAGACAAGCATTTCAACAGCTTCCCATGGATGAAACTTCACAAGAATTATGTACAGTAAATACATCCTTAGGTTTGTTTAGGCCAAAGAGATTACCTTATGGAGTTGCAAGTAGTCCAGCTATATGGCAACAAACTATGGATAAGATTTTTTCAGGAATGCAAGGAGTATTCATTTTTATAGATGATATTTTAATTGCGGGTAAAGACACAAGAGAACATAGAGAGAGATTGCGAACAGTTCTGAAGAAGTTGAAGGAACATAATATTAGAGTAAATAAGAACAAATGTATTTTAGAAGTTGATTCAGTGGAATACTTAGGTTTTGTAATAAATGGCAAGGGTATTCACAAAACTAAAGAGAAGATTAAAGCTGTACAATCAACAAAAGTGCCAGAAAATGTTAAGGAATTACAATCATTTCTAGGTTTAGTAACATTTTATGGGAATTTCATTCAGAATTTGTCTACAATTGCACATCCATTGTATAATCTGTTGAATAAGGGTGTAGAATGGAAGTGGACAAAAGAGTGTCAGGAATCTTTTGAAAGAATCAAGCAGGAAATAACATCACCTACATTCTTAGTACATTATCGAATGGATTTACCAGTTAAATTAGTTTGTGATGCATCAAACATAGGTCTAGGTGCAGTATTATCTCATGTAATGCCAGATGGAACAGAAAAACCAATTGCATTCACTTCTAGAGTATTGAACAAGGCAGAAAGGAATTACTCTCAAATAGAAAAGGAAGGTTTAGCATTAGTTTATGGAGTTAAAAAATTCCATATGTATCTTTATGGTAGGAAAAAGTTCACACTTGTTACAGATCATAAACCTTTATTAGCAATATTGGGTCCAAAAGCAAGTTTACCTACGTTGGTAGCTGCAAGACTACAACGTTGGGCAGTTACGTTAGCAGCGTACCACTATGATATAGAATACCGTCCAACATCAAATATGGGTAATGCAGATGCTTTATCCAGATTACCCGTAGACAAAGCTCCAGAAGAGTATGATGACAGTGTTTTATTAATTTCAGTATGTAATGTACCAATAACTGCAAAAGATGTAGCACACAGTACCAAGCAAGACCCAGTACTTAGTAAGGTTTTGGAGAGTTTAATGACAGGTAGGGACTTATGTGGAAAAGAGGAAAATTGTAAACCGTATAAGGATATATGGTATGAACTGAGTGTGACACAAGGAATAGTGATGAGAGGTTCCAGGGTAGTTATTCCTAATTCACTGAGAAATAAGGTTTTGTCTGAAATACATGCTGATCACCAAGGTATTGTAAGATCAAAGTCAATTGCGAGAACTTTTGTATGGTGGCCAGGTGTAGATAAAGATGTGGAATGTTATATAAAGAATTGTATGAATTGTGTTATGCAACAAAACAATCCTCAATTTGCTAGAATGCACCCGTGGGAGTTGCCCAGGTATCCATGGCAAAGAGTGCATATAGATTTTGCAGGTCCTTTTTTGAATTATTTGTTTTTGATAGTAGTAGATGCTTACAGTAAGTGGCCAGAAATTATCCCAATGAAGACGACAACGTCTTACGCCACAATAAAAGAGTTAATGCAAATTTTTTCAACGCATGGTATTCCAGAAAGAATTGTTACAGATAATGGTCCACAATTTACCTCACAAGAGTTTAAAGAATTTTGTAATGTCAATGGTATAAAGCATACATTTTCAGCTACGTATCATCCATCCACTAATGGAGAGGCTGAAAGATTTGTTCAAACATTTAAACACAATATGAAGTGTAGAAGAGCAAATTCAAGTAATATATTTTTGCATGTGTCAAAATTTTTATTGTCTTATAGAACAACGCCGCACAGCACAACAGGCGTGGCACCCTCAAATTTGTTGATGGGAAGGAGGATAAGGTGTAAGTTAGATTTGTTGTATCCAAGTTTGCAAAGTGATTTAGAAGATAAAGGGTATAAACAAATAGCAAAGCTTCCTAATGTAAGACATTTTTTACCTTTGTCTGATGTCATGGTAAGATCGTACAACACTCCAGAGAAGTGGGTACCAGGAGAGATTGTAAGAGAGATAGGAAATTTACATTATGATGTTCGTGTTGGTGATAATGTTGTAAAACGTCATGTTGATCAATTACAGCCGTTAAACAGAAAGACAGTAGAGCATGTGAATGTTAGAGATGAGAAACTTAAAGAAGTAGTTAGATCAAATGAGTCAAGTATTAACCAAGATGGTCCAACATCCAATGTAGATTCAGAACCAATTCATGTACCAGTACAAGATGAGGTTAAAGTGCTTCCTAATAGGATTAACAGAGGAAAGCCCCCTGAGAGATTAGATTTATGAATATTTTTACAATGTCAAGTTAAGGGGGAGGAGACTGTTATGTATTATTGTAACAATGTGCTATGTTATTTCAAGTGTTTCAGGTATTGCGCAACATTGCATCATATTGCATGAATAAGACATGTTATGCTTTGATCATAAGAGTAATGATTTGTTTTGGTATTAGGATTCAAACATTTGTTGGTTACCTCAGATAAGATGTGATTCTTTATGATTTATGCTGGAGTAGGATTTAAGTCTTTTCAGAGCGATGCTCTTTTGTTTAGCAATGTTTTGGTTTGTGAGATTTGTGTAAGACGCTCCATATACACTTGAGAGTCAGCTGTCACAAAGTGAAGTTCATAATGTAGTCTTTTATACATTAAAGACGTATTTTATTAATACCAACGTATTATTATCCATCAAGCAAATATCAACGAAGATGGGATCAGCTGAGAAATAATTACTAATGATTATACATCTCTGTTCCAGGTAATTATTATGGTTAATAGAACTTCCTACCTAAACATATATACATCATACATTCATACCCAACACTCTATTTTTTACTACTCCCTTAGCTGCCCCCAACACTTTGCATCCTTCATTCCCTCTCTGACATACATCTGCTTCCACTCCACCATTTGCTGCAACAACAGACACCAAGTACCTAAACTGATCCACCTCCTAAAGTAACTCTCCATTCAACATGACATTAAACCTCGCACCACCTTCCCTTTTTGTACATATCCTAACCTTACTCTTACCCACATTAACTCTCAACTTCCTTCTCTCACACACTCTTCCAAATTCTGTCACTAATCGGCCAAGCTTCACTTCCGCGTCTACAACCAGTACAGTATCAGCCGCAAACAACAACTGATTTACTTTCCATTCATGGTCATTCTCGTCTACCACTTTCAATCCTTGTCTAAGCACTGGAGCATTCACCTCTCTCACCACTCCATCAACATATAAGTTAAACAATCACGGGGACATCACACATCCATGTCTCACCGGAAACCAATCGCTCACTTCATTTCCTATTCTAACACATGCTTTACTACCTTTGTAGAAACTTTTCACTGCTTGCAACAACTTTCCACCAACTCCATATAACCTCATCACATTCCACATTGCTTCCCTATCAACTCTATCATACGCTTTCTCCAGATCCATAAATGCAACATACACCTCCTTACCTTTTGCTAGATATTTCTCGCATATCTGCCTTACTGTAAAAATCTGATTCATACAACCCCTACCTTTACTAAAACCACCCTGTATTTCTAAGATTGCATTCTCTGTTTTATCCTTGATCCTATTAATCATTACTTGACCATACACTTTTCCAACTACGCTTAACAAACTAATACCTCTTGAATTACAACACTCAGGCACATCTCCCTTACCCTTATATATATATATATATATATATATATATATATATATATATATATATATATATATATATATATATATATATATATATATATATACATACATACAATGTTACGCAACGTTACTAACGTTATGATGCCATTGCTATCGTTGGCAATGCTACGATAATGTTAACGTGTATTTTAAAACATTTTTCAATGTACTCTTTATATAAAATATAAAAAGTTTCAAAAGGGCACAGAACCTAACAAACCCACCTAACCAAACATAGAAGTTCCAAGGTCACAACTACTAGCGGGAGGGGGGGGGGGGCAAGCCTTCGGACCTCCTTTCAAGGTCACAAACTTGTACTGGCAGTAGGTAATATTAAACTGCACACTCTAAAAACATTAAAATTGAAAAAATGAATTACTTACTTTTATGACCCAGTGTAATGGTCGGGTATCCTGGGTCATATTTCCCCCCATGGGAAAATTCAGACGGGGGAAAAACCGACTAATACACCGGATTCAACTGGGATTTCATTATTTTGGCTTGATTCTAATCCAAGTAATTGTAGGTCAAGTGGTAACAATTGGGTTTCTTCTTTCAGTGTATGATGCATCTCCAATTGATCTACTTGTTAGGAATAATATCCACTTTGAGGCATAGAAAAAACCTTATTTAAAATCATTTTTAATGAAACCTCTCGCCTACATCGATGTAGTCAGTTACTACAAAACGGCTTCACTATTAGAAATAGACGTAAATTAACTCTTTTGTTGTTCACAATTGGTTATAAACTGAATCTCTTTTCTTTCCTCTCAGTCTCTTGAAACCTTCAAATTGACTCCAGAGGGAAAATTAATGCCTCTTATTTTGACTTACATCATTGCAAAAGGAATCACTTAATTCTTGCCAGTTAGAGATATTTACTTTCACAGCTCCAATGAGAACTTATTTCTTAATAAATACAAATTTATTTCCATGCTGCCCTTCAAGATATAAATCGAATTAAAACTTTATCTCTAATCAATGTGTGTATGGTTACCAAACAGTGTTTGTTGCATCTCTCAGGTTTGTTGAATGTGAGAGTGTTGGCGCTCTACTTCTCCAAGCCAGGAATTCTGAAATGGGAGCTTGGAGGTTTTCCTGGAATCATTTCCTACTCATCAATGCAAATTCTAATTTTTAGTTGTCCTTCGAACTGGATCAGACACCATTGACTTGAGGAATCATGAAATTTTTGGATCTTTCATTCGTAGCATTTCGTCAAGTCGTCCATAAAACTCTTACATCATAATGATATGTTTTCGAATATATTTGGTTATTCAACGTTTTAAGATGTTTGTTTTGTGTTTTTAATTATTTTTAATAAATTTAAATGAAAGTCTTCATATCATGTGGAAAATTCGGTAAAAATTTACATAAATAGTTATAGAAAAAGAAATCAGAATTTCAAAAAGAGGCTGATCAAGTTGCTTGAGTTATAGGGTCATCGTTACCGTGACATAAACAACAAACCTTAATATTATTGAATACCCTCTTAACTGAAGGGTTGACAAAACATAAATTCTAGTCGTGATTGCGCGATTCTTTCGCGTAGTGGGGAAATTAACGAGATGTTAAATATAGTTATGATCCTGAATATTTACTCTAAATGCTCAGTTCACTACTATGTGTAATCTATGATTGTAAAAACCATATATTTTACCCCAAAATAAGAATCAATGTAATATATATGATATGTATACTATTGTATCTAATAGTTACTTTATACATTGTAGTTTTATAATAAAGGCTTAATATATCAATATACTGATAAATTATATAGAAAATAAACCTAATTCAGGGGAGTAATTTAAAACTTGTGCTAGAATGATTACCTTATATAAAACTATCATTTGAACTTAAAATTTTTTTTATATAAAATAAACTTTAATCAAAGTTTACTGAAAAAAATATGAAATATTATAGAAAATATGTAAACATGTCTGTGATTTCTTTAATCACTTGTGAACGAATTAAATCTTGAATGTATTTTTAAAAACTTGTCTAGTGAAATATGAAACAGAAGAATATTTGTCTTTTAGCTAATTCATGAATAAAAACACCTTTACAATTTCTCTTTTTACATTTGAATAAAATTGATTATCTATAGTTTTATCTAAATGATTTTATCTGCAATTTTCATCTTGATGTTTTATGAATGATGGAAATTGAAATATCTTGTTTTGTACTGTAAGTTTTTATACCAAAAGCTGCCAAAAAAAAAAAATCATTTTTCATCAGTCTGGGTCACCAATACTAGGTTGGCTCCCAGTGAGCTATTAGACAAAATTCTCCCACCATCACCAATCCAAAGTTGGCCTGTGTGGTGATGAAAACTGTCCAAGCCCCCGACATGAATAAGGGTGTGTCTGAGGCCTTTGACCTGCAGTTGAGTAGAAACGGCTGCGTTAATATATATATATATATATATATATATATATATATATATATATATATATATATATATATATATATATATATATATATATATATATATATATATATATATATATATATATATATATATATATATATATATATATATATATATATATATATATATATATATATTTATATATATATATATATATATATATATATATATATATATATATATATATATTGAAGTCAAATAAAGTATTTGTATATGTCTCCAACACAAGGTGTGTTCAGTCATGTCTCTCTCGTTTTTGCCTCTCCCTAATCTCTAAAATTGGCAGCCAATGTAAGAGCCCGTGACCAGAACAAAGCTGTACTCTTTAAAAAGCAAGCAAAGATCTTTTTGCCAGCTCAAGAACTCTCCTACCCAGCACAGGAGACACCCAGCTCCCGGCCAGTTTGGTGGTAGAAATTTTCAGCACTAGCATATACTGTCAACTTTCCAAAAAGCTCTTATAGCAGAACCTTCATCTGTTGTTTCTGCTATAGCAATGATAGCTCAGTTTTAAGCCGAATCCAAAAATCGACTACATGAAGGTTGCACTTAATAGATATTGTCAGGAACGTGGTCTTCCTGTTCTAGACCCTTTTCCTCAACTATTGAGGATGCCATCTGCCAAGAAGAAAAAGAGTGGAACAACAGTGAAACCACCTACTGCCACCTCCACTGCCATACAACCTACTAGCACTCCAACAATAGAAGATGAAACGTTAGCCATGGACCTGGATCCGTCCAAAGACACTCGCTCTCCTGCTCTGGCTGAGGCACATCAGACAGGCTGCAATTGCACATCCTGGCAAACACACCCTCACCCCAACTGTTGGGCCTACTCCAGAACTAGCTAAAGCCACTGCCATACTCACTACAACTGTTAAGCCTGCTCCAAAACCACTTCCCACCTGTATGGATCCAGAGCACTTGACAAAATTCAAGTTACCAGCCGTGGAAGGTGTACCTTCCAATGCAGCGGTTGTTGCCATTGCAGCCTCGAACCCAGTAATAAAGATCTCTGCCAGAGCCAGTCTGAAGGGTGATATGATCATCACAACCAAGGATCTGAATAGCGCCAGCCTTTTCCACAGGGAAACCTCTCTGGCCTATCTTGATTTTGCCAAGAAATTGAGGAAAGCAGTTGTCTCCAACTATTCTGTCAAAATGCCAGTCCTTCATAACTGACTGCAATAATGTTGCCCATGATGAAGGCTATTTGGGCAGCCATATGCAGCCTACCAGGAAAGTCACAGTTACCTTCATTGGGCCAAATCCACTATCACTGGACTTTGGACTATGTGGAATTTTCCCTCTAGAGGACTTAGACATCGACCCGCTACGCTGCTTCAACTGCCAACGTTAGAGACCAATCTGAAGTGTCCCAATTGCGGTGGATCTCACCACGCCTGGAACAGGAGGTGTCTAGAGCATTTTAGAAGATTGACAGCATTTCAGACCGTCCCATCTACCACTGCAGCAGCTGCCCCACCACAGCCACCTAAGCCCCAATGAGCTCCACATTCCAGGTCTCCATGTTAGAATTCCACTGATCCTGAACCTGTCACCCTAACTCCTGTCACTGCGGTCATGCGCTTGGGGCTGAGTGACTGCACCTCCATGCCTACAGTTATGCTCTCTAGGCTGAGCGACTATATGTCCTTTCTGAGGGCCTGTTTTGGTTGTGTATGCTCTTGGGCGAGCTGAATCTCTTACATATGTGTCTAGTAACTTTGAAAAGTAAAATTGCTCTGGTTGGAGAAATACGCTTAAGCAGATTGTCGTGAACCAAGATCTGGCAAGACCATGACCACGCTGGTTGGGTCTTCCACCTTGAGAGCTATGAATGATTGTCTAAGATCCCCCTCCGGGAATAATGTCCGGGCAATCTACGCACACACGCACCTGTCCTTTCATATTACGAATAATATTCTAGAGAATTCTGGATCGTTCAAGACTAACATTACGCAATAGCGACGCTCCAGTAACCCACTCTTGAATCATTCTGTTGAACTTACGTTCGTCAGACGGCCGGCACCGAAGTACAAAAGTTATGAGAAGTGTCTAGAACTTCTGTTCCAGAACACAACGATATTTTGAGTTACAAATACATTAAGATATATAGAAATTAATATTATTTTTCTTTAAATCAACGTATATGATATAAAAGGAATTATTTTATTTTTACATGAACATACGTGAAAAATAAGAAATTTTCACAAGTTTTGTAATACAACGTACATAAATATAACGTAACATATAACACTTAAAAGTATAAATTTGTTATAAAATAATAAAGAGCCTTGGCTTACTTTCTGGATCTATTATTAGTCCTGAAAGGGAAGTTGGGATCGATGCATCAAATTTTGTTTTGAACTTTGTTTTTGTTGTGGTTTTGGGTAGACAGACGGAGACTGTCTTGAGACAATTGTAGTTCTTGAAAGATATTTTCCAGATCATTTATTAAGGTTTTACAAAGAAAACGTAATTTGAAAGGAGATTTTTAATCTTCCACAATCTTTCAGGATTCTAGTAAAAAAATTAGGGAGAATTGTAAAGGAAGAGATTCGTCCTGTGGAAAGTCAATTGGGAGGAAAACGGATTTTCTTCAAAGGTGTCACAGGAAATAAAGTTGTTGAAGGATCCTTATTATGGGTTCAACGATGACGTGGTTATTAATTCGGGTCTACGGGGGAATATAAAAGAGGAAGGGAAGAGGCTTTAGGGAAACAGTTGTTGAACACTAAACGATATGCTTCTTAAGTCTGTGATTAACTGATAGGAGAGAGAGAGAGAGAGAGAGAGAGAGAGAGAGAGAGAGAGAGAGAGAGAGAGATTGACACTCTTTGTAGAACAGGTAAATAGCCAAAGGATGCATATAAATTTAAAGAGAATGCTCCCAAAGGAATTATATTTCCTGAATAATTATCTGGAATATTTATATCAAAACGGAAGCTTTAGGGAAAATACATTTCATGAAAAGTTTTTAGCAAGACGTTTTGCCTTTACCCGAGTAAAGGAATGCAGGTGAACATTTCCTCTTCCCTGGATAAAGATTTATTCTGATGATGGGATATTGAACCAGACTAACCTTTTGCATTCGAAAGATGTTCCCAAGATTTCACATTTTCTGTTTAGACTTCAATCATTTTGTTATGAAAAAAATAAATTTCTATTTGCTTTTTCTTAGAGATGAAGTTTTAGTCAGTTTTTTGTCTTGAAGGAAAACAGAAATAAGATTATATTAATTCAGAAATAAGTTTATATTAATTAAGAAATAAATTCACATTAAAGATTTGTATATGAATATCTCTCTCTAATTCAGAAGTAATTCCTTTTGCAATGATGTTAGTCAAATTAAGAGGCGTTAATTTTCCCTCTGGAGTCAACTTGAAGGCTTCAAGAGACTGAGGAAAGAAAAGATATATAGTTTATTACCAATTGTGAACAAGAACGAAACAGAACGAATTTTCATCAATTACTAATAGTCAAGTTGTCTTGTAGTAACTGACTACATCGATGTAAGCGAGAAGTTTCATTCAAAAGTAATCTTAATAATGTTTCCAGTGTGGGATGTTTTTTCATTTTATTTCAAAGTAGATATTATTCCTTACAAGGAAGAAATCAGTTCGAGTCGTATCATACACTGATGCCAGAGTGAAGGAACCCAATTCAGGTTTAAAGGCCGCTCATAAGTGGCAGAGGCCAGTGAATTGACATTGCCTTAGAGACTGACCCTATACACATATGATCAGCGTCGAAACCCCCTCTCCACACAACCTAAGACCAGGCAATGGCTGCTGATGACTCAAAAATGAAGGCGAGGTCGCAGACACTAAAGAAAGTATTACGTTTGAGTGGGACCCGAACCCCAGTCCGGGGAGCGCCAGGCAGGGACGCTTCCAATAAGCCACTGATACTTATAATTACCGGGATTGGATTTCAGCCAAATGAAATCCCAGTTAAATTCAGTTCTCTTTGGGAGATGCAATAAAGAACAAAGGAATGTGCAATTTACAAAAATCTTATCTAAATACAACTTTGTTTTCAGGATATCCACCAACCCTTCTGTTACAGAACCAAGCATTGTTCAATACCTTTTATGAAGTAATGTTATTAAATGCTAGCAGCTATATGTATATGTTGGTCTTTTCTCCAATGCTGGAGAACGATATCCAGTTGTTACAAATAAAGTAAGAAATGTAACATAACTTATCAGTCGTATTCTCATGATCAATTAAGATGATTGACAGTAAATGATGAATGGAATAATCATTTTAATATATGCAATATTCATTGCTTCTTTTGTCGCAAGATCAGGGACATTGTAATTTCACAGTTAAAGTAAAGTAGTGTCATAGTGAGCACTGAACCGAGCTATGAAAGCACACTGAAGCCCAGTAGTTGAAATGGTAACAGTATTAACACCTACATTACATATTTTTAGTGCAATCTGTTAAAGGGTAGTAACGTTTACCATGGTATGATGGTTTAGATTATTTGTTGATGTCTACCCCTCATACAAAGGGGTATTCAATAATAATAATAAGATAAGATCAGCTGGTAATCCATACCACAACTTAACAATCAACGTGAGCACCCTCTTTTTTAAATACTGATTTCTAGTTCTATCATTATATATGTGAATTTTCACTATATCTTCTACACAGTATTGAAATTTTTATTGAAAATTTGAAAAAAATAATTTTGAACGCAAAAACAAATTCTTAAAAGGTAAAAAACTCAAACTACATCATCATGATGAAAAAATATCTTTCCGTCTGATCTAAACTTTTCAGGAATTTGCGTAATATTGAAAATTCATTGAGATTGGAGGAAACCTTTCCTGTTCCATCAGTAATTAATAAGTAAAGATAGTGAATGATAGAATACAAACGTGAAAACTTTATTCATGTTGACTATAATCACTATTTGTGCAATGGAACTTTTTATAAAATTAGCAAAAAACAGAAAAACTATCATCACAGTCCTCTTCCGTTTTCTGTCTTGACCGTCGAGGGGGACTAAATAAAACCCAATTCTTTATAATACCTTTATTAAGTTTATATGTTATTAAATGTTACATTTTTAATTCTTCTTATTCTATAATGACCATTGGTCGCTTCTTTTAGAGAGAGAGAGAGAGAGAGAGAGAGAGAGAGAGAGAGAGAGAGAGAGAGAGAGAGAGAGAGAGAGAACCTACAAATAAATAAAAATGTTCGTTGAAATGTGGGTTTCTCCTCAACACCTACATGATAAACATCGTGAGAGAGAGAGAGAGAGAGAGAGAGAGAGAGAGAGAGAGAGAGAGAGAGAAACCTACAAATAAATAAAAATGTTCGTTGAAATGTGAGTTGCTTCTCAACACCTACATGATAAACATCGTGAGAGAGAGAGAGAGAGAGAGAGAGAGAGAGAGAGAGAGAGAGAGAGAGAGAGAGAGAGATTGGGGATCATAACTACTTTGTATTATGTAGTGCTTGATTACCGAGTGTCTTTTTCCATTACTTCGTAGAGGGGATGGGGTTGCGAGGCTCATACTCATTACTGTAAGAAGGATTTGGATATCTTGTACGAGAGGCTTCCTAGGCGTTAATCAAAGGTGACCCCACATCAAGGCAACAATGAAAGTTTAGTATAAAATAAATTAAAAGTCAAAGAAAATGTATTTTACAAATGCTCCAATACATTTTTGAATTAGCCCCACTTTTTTCACATTCATACAAACTGTTTTATCCCATCTAAATATATAGAATTTCAGTAGCTTTATTTCTCATGATTTAATAAATGGATGAGAAGATCTTCTATAATTTTGACCAATAAAATCATATTGTAGAAGATTCTTTCCTAACTAGTTTTCTGCAAACGAGTATATTATCAGGAAACCTCAGCCGATAGATAAAATAAATATCCGGGATTAAATTTCCGAAACATTACATAATATGAAAGAATTCTATTCTCTTACTCCTAATGGAGACACTGAGTACCCTCCTTATCATTGATAACCAGAAGGAAAGAAAGAAATGAGTTATTTGGTAACACCACTATGAGTAGTTTCACTTCAAAACAGTTTTCTACAAATAAAGATAAGGAATGTTACATGATTCCACTTTCCGTTAGTCTATGGAAAACTTCCTTACATACTGCACAACTATGTGGCCTCAGAGGTAAAGTATGGGATCCATAAAGCTTATTCATTATGATGACAGTTGTGCTATTGGAAATGTCTCTGCCTAGCAACTGTTGGACTGGGATTTGAGACCCGCTCCAACTCGGTAGTTTCTTGTATTGTCTGCAAAGTCACCATCATTGTGAGCTAAGGATGGGTGCATGGGGAGCCTATAGGTCTATCTGCTAAGTC
>NC_090749.1:10460367-10477867 GCF_036898095.1 Palaemon carinicauda
CTCGGACTGTCACTCACTGATCAGGCACAACTCTCCTGCAGATACAGTTTCCCTGACATTCTCCCTTTCACGAGGGTGTCTTGTGGTATAGTGGCAACGTCATACTGGCTTGAATGGAAAGGCTAGCGTTCGATTCTCCCAACAGACGAGGGAAATAAAGTTTGTTTCTGATCTTATCAATAATATTTTTATCGTTAGGAAAGGTGCAACTTAGATTGGTAGGAAGTTCGTAAGCTGCACAGCTAAGTATAATACATAATAATATGAAAGTTTTAATGCTTCATTTTACCTGTGTTTTTTGTTACTGTTTTGATGCAGTTTAATCTTTACTTCTGCCATCCTTTCCAACCTTTGGTATTACAATCTCCTGATTTTCCAGATAATTGAAACTTTGCCTAACAATAATTACAAAATGAAACATTATAACATCCAAGTTTGAACTTCCAAAGTATCAATAAGTAAATTCCAAGACTTGAGAAGAACATTCATAATGTGGTTACTATTTTCACTAAAACTTCTCTTAAACTAATATTAAGCAAAACCAAAGAAAACTGAACCGTTGAGGGCTTAGTAGTATACTCTGCATTCCTACACAACAAAACAAAGTTTATATTTATCATTCCTGTTTCTATGATTTTCTTTTAATTATAGAGTGTTTGTGTTTGTGTGTGTGTAGATTGCCTTACCTTGTGTATGACACGGGCTCTTGCGATGTAATTCTAGCATATTTATCCTTGTTTTCATAACCATTACTGCCTCATATAATCCCTAGGGATTATATGGTTTGATAACCCCATCTGCAATATATGTACATTTTCAAAGGCCTTATAATTTTTCAAACTACCACTATCCGTGACATGATGGCACCTTTCCACTACCACCATCATCCTTCCTCTGTTTATATCTGTTTCTACAACTATAAACCTTTCCAGTTTCCATATTTAACAATTGACCTACTGAATTTCTTTTTTCAGATCACCTATGGGCCAAACAAGGGAAACAGGAATTGTTGGCTTTAATACCACAACAACAACAGATCTTCCACCGCTATGATGTTATGAGATTGCATCACCCTTTTATACTCTATTCTATTTTCAACTGACCATATTCCTATTTCTGCTTTTAGCCCCCGGTATGGTGTGGTAGCAACCTGTTCAAAAATACCTTTCATGATTTTATACTGTATACTCTCTCGTTCTTTCATTTCTTTTTTTTTTCTACACTCCATGTCTTAATATTTTGCAAATATTGTAGGTACTAATACTGTCTCATAGATCTTTATTCTCACTAGCAATGCCAATAAATCTCCTACTCTGTTACTGTCTCCATACTTCCTAACGACTTGTATCATGTATTCTAATTTTGCATCCCTTGTGCTTATGCTGAGACTATGGTTTCCTTTTTCTAGGTACCATTCTCCTACTATGAGATTCAGAGCCTCTGTAACACGGTTTTTCCGCAATAATTTTTTATCTATGAATCTCCTAGATATAACGCTTCTTCAGAATGCACATTATATCGACACATAAATTTGGACAATATTCTGCATTACGTAGGTCGAATAAATTTGGTACTTATAATGTAAAAGTAACGTTTTTTGAAGACGGGCCAACTTACTCAGAGAAAAGATTTCGAACGCACTCGTTACGTAACTTATGACGGCATTTCTTCCCTCTTTCTCGATCGATGATTGGCTATACGTAACGAAGGCTATACCTCTGCCAACAATGACACAAAAGTTGAAATAAAAGCAAAGCAGTACACCTTCATGAACTCCGAAACCTCTCCAATGATAATTGTCATAATGAACAAACGAACAAAATATGTTAATAAATACAAAAACACTTCGATTATTAGTCTAACTCCCAAATAAGTTTCCTAAGAAATTACAGTCTACTTTATAGGTCACAATCAGATTGACAAGGTGTTGGGATTAGTTGGTAATTTTCAAAAACGTAGTAGACAAGCTTGACTTGATAACTGCTATATCCTGTGTCAAGCAATTTTTATTTGTTGTCTATCTACCTACCTATTTACTGAAAAAAAAAAAAAAAAAGACGGTACCGTATTTTGGCTTTAAACCTTCACCAATAATTATCGTCAGAATGATGACTTCATGAGGCTCCACCCACTTTGGCCTGGTTATAATTCAGGATAACACTGAAGGCTATCATGGGCATTGTTGGATCAGAAAATTTAAAGTAATTTCTCGAGTAGTTGTAAGAAGTGCTAAATGATCCTCAAGGATCCCAGCAGTTGGCCTAAACGTTTAATTCATATATACTAATGATGCGGCACTTCTGCTACGGTAGTATTACTACGCTAGCACAGATACCCCGCCCACATTTATGTATCGTTCTGCCATTCATAAAGTCTTTGTAAGGTTTTTTTCACTGTGCAATAAGCCATGGCTTCCTCAGAAATTAAGTTTAACATTAGATGATTGGTTATTTCATTAAGCTGACAAATTATGGCAACTGGGTATGTTATTGCCGATGTTGAAGCTAAAGATAAAGTATGGTATCATTCCTTTATTGCATTATCATCTTTACTACTATTTGTTTGGCTACATTTAGTAATTATTTTAAAGGATAAATGAATTATGTTCACTTTACTCCTATAAATTCCCATTAGATGTACAAATAAAACTCCTAAAACTATGCCCAAAAAATATACGGCCTAAGAAGAAGAAAAAAATTATATCGGATGATCCGTTGGTCTGATGGAGAGTTTGGCACAAAATTTATATTTCGACAAAAATAGTTATATAAAGACTGTTTACATACAATCTCTCTCTCTCTCTCTCTCTCTCTCTCTCTCTCTCTCTCTCTCTCTCTCTCTCTCTCTCTCTCTTGGTGGCATAGTGAATAGTTAAAGGACATTTTCAAAAGCCTGAATGACATTACATGTATTATAATCATGTTACGCTATATACAAATCAGACCTTAAATATTGGATTTAAATTAAACACTGAATAATTACCTATTCAGGCTATAGTAAATATGGCCACAGGCTTTCTCTTGACTGTATAGAGTTGCAAGTCGTAAGACAAATGCAGTTTTGCAACCAAGAGGGCAATTCCAAATCATGTTAGCCATTCTTGACTTATGGTTTTCAGAGCCGATGGAACAAGGTGAATGGGTGTCTGGTGGATGGGCGGGGTAAAATTTTGTCAAAAGGTGTTTACATTGCTTACGTAATGAATGTTTTCAACTCTTGGCTCGTTATCACTGGCCATGGCATCGGCTACATAATTTTAAACTGTATAAAAATTAAAACTATATGGTTTAGGTTATTGATAATGATGACAAAATTTGTGTGTGGGTGTAAAATATACATATGTCAACTTTCAGCTACATCCGATGCTTTGATAAAGAGCAAAGTCCAAAAAACCGTGTTACAGAGGCTCTGAATCTCATAGTATCTATATTCCTCAACTGTTTTATTCTTCCATTTCTACGCATTCCATTCACCTTTTTAACCTCTTCTTTTTTGTGTCTAATTACTAACACCGCAAACTTCTGTGGGTTTGTGCTAAAGGTAATTGGTCAAGGTATTTTTCCCCCTGTCCAACGTCCTCAACAGAAGTAAGTCATATTAATTGAACTCTCCCCCTCCCCTATTGTACCCAGGTCGGTTTCCCTATAGGTTTTACAAATGTTTTGTAAGATTTGTATCCATGTATATTTAGTCGATCCTTGTGATTGGGGATCAGTGGTGTCTTTTAAATTACGTGAAAAAGCCTTGGTATGCCGTTTACCGAGGCAACTTATTCAAATATTGATTAATTTTGCTTAATTTTGAGTCCGGTGCGGACTTAGTTTTTTTCAGCAACGCATGAGGTTATTTAGTCACGTGTCTCTTTAGTATGTCAAGTAAATGTTTGATTATGTATTTCCCTCGTATTGAATAATTATTTTGGTAATAAACTTGTTAAAATATAGCTGTATTTTGTTGATTCCTGGAAGGTTTTGGGAGTCTTACCTCTTCAAGGTCTTGCTATCCGCCCAGAACATCAGGCATATTTACTAAACTGGTGAAAATCACGACAACAGCGAAAACAAAAGTGTCACATCTTAGTTCTGCTTTCATGAAGGAAATGACCAAGTGTCAGTTTTTTCACTTCCTAAGTCTCTCAGTGCCAAACAACATTTAAGAGCAGGTCTTGTGGCACCATTAGGTTTGTAGTTTTACAAGTCATTTATCTGAAATACTCTTACTCAGAGTTCTTTCAAGAATACAACTTAAATAGTTTAAAGAGTAAATAATGAGCAGACTTAAGGAGGTGACAGTTATAAAAACGGGTTTTGACACAGGAAAATCATTTTTTTGTGTGAGATAGCCATGTCGTCCTGATGGAAGTTCCTCATTGGTAGCTTCTACTTAGGATATTTCTGCGAGTGATATACCAGAAAAGTTTACCTTAGAGGTATCAATGTGAGACATCGCATCCATTCCTGTCGCTTCCGGATCTAAGTTTGGTGCTACATACTGAGGAAGCTTCTTGTTAAAGCTCGTTGCAAAGAGATTGATTTGCAGTTCTGGGACTTGCTCTAGAATGAAACAGAATAATTTTGTGTCCAGAAACCATTCTGTTTCCTGAGGCTTAGATCTCGACAGGGCGACCACCGTCATATTGCGAACCCCTTCGAGGTGAACTGATGAAAGATGAAATTTCCTCCTTTGCGCTAAAGAGAGAATGGCTAGGATTACATGGTTTATCTGAGGAGATCTGGAGCCCTGTCTGTCTTTTGACACAGTGTACTATTGTATTTTTGTCGATGATCAATTTGATGTGTGATTTCGTCTTTGGGTATAGTCTCTTCAGAGTCAGAAACAATACAATAGCTTCCTGAACATTGATGTGAAACTTCTGAAATGCGATCAAACATTGACCCTGCCCTTTCTTGAAGATGAGTGTCCCCCACCCCCAATCCTTGTTCTGAGGCATCCATGTGAATAGTCACAGAAGGAGGAGGGTACTGTAGAGGGATGTAGTTCTATACCCTCTTGGCAGTGGACCACGGCTTGAACTGCTTTCGCAGTAAGACTGGAGTTTTGTGGCGAAGATCTCTCTGAGGACTGGATGCCTTTTTTCTTCAGACTCTGTTGGCATCTTTGAGTCTTGCTTTCAGGGTTGGGTCTGTCACAGCAGCGAACTGTAACGACCCTAAGACCCTTTCCTGTTGCTGTCTGGTGAGTACTTCTGAACAAAATAGTCACCTGACCAAGTTTGCAATTTCCTTTCTCTTGCCTTGTGGTAGAGAGAGGGTATGTGACTGTAAATTCCAGTGACTTCCTAACAACTGGAATTTCCAAGCTGGAGATAACCTGGTTTTCTTGAGGTTGATTTGGAAGACCAGAAATTGTAGGAAGTTCATGGCCTTTTGGGCTGTTCGAAGACAGTCGTCCGGGTACAAAATCACATGAAGGCCTCTATTCTGAAGTTATTGGACAAAAGCCTCGAGTAGCTTCGGGAAAATCCTTACAGTTATAGTGAGTTCGAATAACATAGCTTTCAGTGCGTAGGCCTATCTTGCCAGTTTGAAACCAAGATAGGGGGAGAAGCGCTGACCTATCGGAAGAGGCCAATAGGCCTCTGTAAGTTCTATGGAGATGGTGCAGTGGAGTCCATATTCATGAGATAATCAGCACCTAGAACTTGTTTTTCAAAATGAATTTGTTTAGTGGTGAAAAGTTCAGAATAGTTTAAAGAGTATTAGAATCTTTCTTGGGCACACAGAATAGCCATCCTTGAAAGTTTATGGATTTTGTGCAACAGATGACTCTCTTCCGGAGATCCTGAACATAATACTCTAAAAAGGGGGTTGTGAGTTGAAATAACCTCTTGAAGCCTAGCCCTTTTGACACTGCTGTAAGCACAGGGATCAAACTCCTATTGATCCCTGAACAGGTGAAGTAGTCCCCCTAACGGAAGCTCCTCATCTTTGTTGTGAAGGACGTGCATCTTCAGTTGTCTTGCCTCTACTTCCTCGGCCTCTAGTTTGACTGACTCTTATAGACCTTCCCCTGTTACCGGAGCCCTTCTTATGAGCTTTGGCAGGGTAGAATGTTGTGGTAGCTCTCTCATACACTAGGTTGAGGGCTGGAGACTGAAACATACTGCTGGGGAACCATGTACACAGTTTGAGGGATGGCGGCAACTGAGGCTGTTGCGACTTAAATGGATTTCCTTCCCTTAAAGGGACTTCTGGGCTTCTTGCCCTTGGATTGAGGTCTTTCATTGGGGATAAATTTCGGTTTAGAGGTCATAACCCACTTGTCTATAAGGCTCTCCTGAGCTGCTTAGTCCATGACTTCTTTAACTAATTTTTTCAGGTAAGAGATCCTTCCCCCAGATATTGGAGTCGATCAGTTTTCTAGGTTCTTGTCTGATCGTAGCAGTGGCTAGGATGTGTTCTCTACATGCTCTCCAGGCTAGGAAAAAAGCATGGAGATCCCTATCAAACATGAATATGTGAGTCTTCGCCAAAACTGGGAAGAGATCAGATATGAAATAGTTTCCAATAAGCTTCTCTGGATAAGATTGGAAGGCTAAGAAGGCAGAAAGTCTCTCTTTAGCTTCCAATTCTCCATTTCATACAGATTAGGGAATCCTAGGCAATTTCTCGTTAAACTATTTGCCTTCCGATGTCTTTATCTAGTTTTCCAACAGTGAAGATATTTTGGACATCCTTCCAGTTATTCAAATCATAAGGACAGGGAAATGCCTGCTCTCCACAATTGCTTTCATCATGGCCTCTAAGCTTTTAGAGCCAAAAGGGGAGACAATATCCTTGGGTGCCACAAAGGTGGCCAGTTTCCTGCCAAAGGCAGGAAGTTTGGTGAATTCCGCAATCTTTAACTCCCTAACCAAAAGGGATTGAGCCTTGCTATGGTCCAGGAGAATTGTTTCCTTAGGGATCGTATCATCACTAATGGATGCTTCCGAGTTAAGCCTTATGTAGAGGTAAGGAAAAATATTGATTGATAGAAAGAATTTCAAGTCCGAAACTGGCTAGGAACCCCAACTATCCCCGATATGGAGGAACCTTTCAGTTAAGGCCATAAGCTCGAAGCTGGGGAAGCCTTAGAAAAAGGTGCCCTTTTTTAAAGCTACTATCCTCGCTGTTAGGTACACTTAACAGCGTTCATATTTGGCGGTTAGGTTTTCAATAAAAGCTTTTATGAACACCATTAGCTCCAAGTTACTAGGAAGTGAAGGTTTGTCTAAAGTCTGAACTGGCGTGGAGGTTGAAGCTGGGGCTTGAGCAGCAGTGATGGGGGAAAGTAAAGAGGCACTGGTAGCTGTACTCACATGATGTACATCCAACGACTCATCTGAGGCTTCCGTGGTCAGCAGGATCCTCTCCCTCTCTGATGGCACAGAAGTAGTCGACATGTTGTCAGCGTCCAGACTCATAACTTGCAGAGCGTCTCGAACTTCCTCATCCGCATGATCTGGTGATACTGTCGGGAGTTGAACTGTTGGTAACTGATTACCAATCACAGAGGTGACCTCAGCCAATGGAAAGAAAAGGTTCTTCAGTTCCAGAGAAGGAGGATAAGACTCATCTTGTTGAGAGCTCTTCTGGATGCCTCTTACCCAGTGTCGGAGCACCCTCCGACTTTGATCTTGAACGTCCAAGGAAACGTTAGTGGCATAGAAGCCGGCGTGAAGGAGATGCGTGCAAATCTGGCATTTCGTAGGTTCCCAGATTGCAACAAATCTGTTGGAAAGATACCTTGGAAACACGACAATCAGCATTTTTCCGGTAGGTCTTGTGGCCACGGGCAACTTAGCCCGCCTGGTACAGGTGACCATTGAACATTCCATGTCATCAGCAACCTGTAAAGAAGAGACATTTCAATGAGTACATATAATTAAAAATTATATTTTCTAAAAATTAGTTTCACAGAACCCATCCTAAATTAAATGAACCTACTGCCTATAAAATGGCTAAAGACTGAATATAATCAGAACACATGTCAAACAGCTCGGAAATCTATAGAGATTTATGAAGCAAAATATAATAACAGTGTGGTATGAATATGAAAGAAAAGTTCACATCAAAGGGACACCAGAACCTCCAGAGTAGGTCTATCGGAACTACCTAAGATGGCAAGATCACTCATCTTACTGTTTAGACCAGCAACAGCTGCCCCCAAGGCAGCAGCAGCTGCATTAAGGCGACTACTATTTCTAGTAGCCAATAAAAGACTGACCTGCCAAAATCCCAGGCATGTCAACACAAGTTGGTAGACGCATTGTAATGTCAACAGTGGTGAGTGAACAATCCCATAGGGAAGGGTCCACACTCAGAGGAAGTACAGGAATGAAAGGCAGCTGATAAATGAACGTGTCAAGACCTAATCATTATCATTAAATTATGAAAAGAGGGGGTATGGTCCATGAGATAATGAGAGCCGTACAAGACAGCCAGGGTACTAAGAATTAGAAATTCAAAGTTTGTCCTGATAACCAGGGAGGATCCAATTGACCAACTTAAGAGGACAATTTTCCTCAGATGTGGGATAAGGCTGCAGCTGAGGCGACAGATGGAATGACCTATAGCTAACACACGGCCAGTGCTAGAAGAACTCAAGTGGACGATACAGGAAGCAGAGACAGAAGGCAACACCTCTGTCTAGAGAGGCTAACTAGGCAAGGAAGTCAAGACTTCATAGCATGAGGGACATAACACAGGAAATGAGGCTGCAGACATAGAACAGGCACTGGCAAGGCGGCAAAAGAGTACCCCAAGGGATAACAACTCTACACCTAGATAGGGTTAGGCCATGCGGAGAACTATGCGGGCAAGCCTAGCCTACCCAATAGGTGAGGGAAAGCTCAAAAACTAGGGTAAGATGACTAGACAAGAGGAACATAGTACCCAGTACGGTCAGGTTATGATCTAACTAGGAAGGGAAGGGGCAGAGATAACATCTAAGGGTGGTCTCTAAGGCAGTAGAGAGATTTTGACCAGTGGAGGAGAAAATCTCATCTATCTAGGGGCAGAAAAGATAGCCTATAAGTAGGCATACTAACTGGCACAAGGATAAGGGAAGAAAGGGGTGGTGATGGGAAACTCAGAAAATGGTGAAGAGGCATAACAGGAAGGTCCAACAGCAACATTAGAACAGCAATAGTGTTCCAGGTGGTCTGCGTGAGGGCAGAGAGGATAAGTCCTCATAACCAGGCCTAATAATGGTTAAGGCGTCACAAGGGGGTCTACTAGTTAGTATCAGAACAGTTGGTAAAGCATTCCAATGGGTAGAACTAAGTAGACACAGGGAACAACATCCAATACTTGTGCCACCTTGCTAAATATATAGGCTAAGTGGAAAATGAAAACAGCCACCCTAAGGCAACTGACAACACTAGCCAACTCCCAAAATGGCCTTCAAGATTGCAGCTCCCTGCCATGACGAATCGACAGCATGGGAGTATAGAGAGCCTCACCCAACCAGTGAGGTTAGGTGAAAGAAGAAGGGGATGATGCATGAGAGAAAATTTACCAGGCATGGCAGCTAGCTAGCATATGATACCCAAAGTCAATGCTGATAATAACACCAAAAAAACACCAAGGAATAATGTGGGAATACCATAAACATACCACACCTTAAAAGAATAATGTGAAACATATTATTCCAGTGATATGACAAAATAACGAAGCATTTCCTAAGCGGTTTTGTAACATGATGCAATGGCACTGACCGCATGCCGGCCTCGAAAAAATAAAAGCGTTAAAATCAAATAAAACACTGGCTGGAGACGGGATAATCTCCAAAAAACGAAAAAGGGGTATTTAACTTAGTCAATGAGGAAGAAGCTGAAGCACCCATAATCAAAAATTATTAAAAAAAGCCAAGAAAAACCGGCAGTCTCTCCAAGCGACCGTCAAAGATGGCGACTGCGAAGAGGATTGGGTCGACAGGAAACATGTTAGTTGTAGCACATTGGGATTGGGAGCTGTAACTGCTTTCTTGCCCAAGTATCCTACCCTTACCTTATCCTTCGAGACAAGGTTAACTCTATTTGGGGAGGAATAACCATGGCTTGTTATTAACACGTCCCTGATTTATACACAGTATCTCTCGGGATATTTGCTCCGAGGTTAAAATTCCATTGATACCTCAGAGGTAAAATCTTCTGCTATATCAATCGCAGAAGTATACCAAGTAGAAGGTTTAATGTTACGTTCAACTATTGTACACGATGTAGATTATGCAAAATGTACCAATAAAACTTTGCTATATAATAAGCAAAACATTAACGGAAATATAAAAATAATAGCCAGCAAACAGAAAATAAAACTATATTTAAGATTTATCATATTGTAGATATTTACAGCATTACACAAAAATCCACCAAATGCTCACAGAACACAAAAACTAATGGATAAACATACAAAGTTGTTACTAACTAGGATGAGTTGACTTTCTAAACTTTAATAAAGCAAGGGACAGATGGCATGGAGTAGTTTCAGATATAAAATGTTGACAGAGAGAAATATAGCTTATGCTTCTAATGTTGAATGTTGATTCAGTCTTTTTTGTCTTCTTCAAAATACTTTATCGGTGTGTGTAGTCACTAAAGTCCAGAGTCACAGAGGTTGTAGCTGAAGAATGTCTCCAAACACGAGCAGTGTTCAATCAGGTTTCTCCCGTTTCTGCCTCCCCCTGTCCTATTATATAGGGAACAATACTCTAAAGAATTTTGAAGCATTATGACAAACATTACGCAATAGCCAGGTGCCAGGAACCCCCTTTATAATCATCCTGTTGACCTCACATTCGTCAGACGACTGGTGCCAAAGTAGAGTAGTTATAAGAAGTATCTAAAACTCCCAATCCACACCAACATCAGGACCCAAATAGCCAGTCACAGTGGAGATCTATACGATGCAAGGGAACACTAAGATGGGCACCAACCCCATGAACGGGAGCATACTTCTAAATAAACAAATGCTCATTCACAGGGACAACTTCCCTCTAAACGAGTGACTGGCACAACCAGTATCACACATGATACAAACAGGGTGTAGTGAACCACCATCAACAGCAACAAACCCATAGCAGTGTATGGCTTGTAAACCTTATCAACTGGTCTGGAACAAACACTGGAAATCACAGGCTTCCTGTAAAAAAACGTGGTCATTTATAGTGTTAACCTCTTCTGGTAACACACCATAACGAGACTTTGGTAGAGTTACAGGAGCCACACTTTTATTTTCTTTCCTTTTCAACTTGTAACATTAAGACACTGTTTGACCTGGTTTCTTACAATAAATACATGCTACAGAACTGCTATTTACAGAATCGGTCTACATCATCAGTACCTGTATGCTTATCTATATCCCTATAGTCTTTTGATCTATTAAACCTATTATCATTAGACCTTGACTCTTTGTGGGCCAGTACATAACCATCAGCACATACGGCTTTTCTGCAAAAGGTAGATAACTTTCTTTCATTTGAGTAAACCTTAATGTTCTCACTAACACAATTCTTAAACTGTTCAATTAAAACAGTTTCACTCAATCTATCAAAATTATCTCTACATTCTGATGCTTTACACCATTTATCAAACCAATTTGATTTTTCTCTACTAAATTCTACATATATCTGCTTCTCTTGTTTCGTCCAACTCCTAAATTTCATCCTATAAGCTTTGGGTGTTAATTCATAGGCTTGTAAAAAAAATAATTTTTCAAGATTTCATAATTATGTACCCTATACGCAAGAATAGAAGCATAAATTTTTTGTGCCCTACCACACAAAAACCCTAATAACATTTAAGTCCAACTTTCTGCTGGCCACTTACATTTCTTAGCTTTTGTCTCAAAACAGACTAAATAGTCATCAAAATCCTTTTCATTAAAAGGAGGTACAACTCAATTTTCATGAAAAATTACTTACCTAAATTTATCAGGATCACTAGAAATAGTCTGCTTAAATTTTTCAAGTTATAACTCTTTTTGAACATTGAACACATGAAGCTTTATCTAAACTTCCCTATCTTTGGTTCTTTTTTTTTTTTTTTGGCTTCTAATTGTTCACGTTTTAACTCTGCTTCTCTTCTCTCACGCTCAGCCTGAACTTCTAATTCTTTTTCTCTTGATATCACTCAATTTCTCAACTTATGGATCCTCACAAAATGAGTCAAAAAAACCCAATGGTATTAAACTCTGACATGTTTGCTGGATATTTATACAAGTAACAAAGTACGTTTACTTCACAAACGATGTTGGAATTACAAACAGAATAACACACACATACAAAAACCCATAAGTTGATATATAATAAGAAGAAGAAGAATAGGGAAGTGGGGAATATTGGGAAAGGAAGAGTACCCCTGGATACAATCCGGTTTTTAGCTCAAAGGCAGGTACTCGGGATGGGAAAAATTAAGGAAATAGGGAGAAAGAGAAGTACAAGAGAAGAATAAAAGAGAGGGGCAGACCCTCTTGCGAAATTAGGGAATTAGTGTATTGGTCTAGGTTAACAAAATAATAATTCAGATCATCAGCCAGGCCCCCAATTCTGTTACGTTCATCTATTGTACATGACGTAGATTATGCAAAATCTACTCATAAAGTTTTTATAAACAATAGTAAAAAATTAACCGCAATATGAAAATAATATTTAACAAAGAGAATATAAAACTATAGTCAAGATTTACCACAAATATTTACACACATACACGGACACATGTCCTTATGCAATGAGTATATTTACTCAAAAGAATCTAAAATAGTAAACATATAAAATCTTCAATAAATATGGAAACCTAAACTTACACCAATTTGGTTTACATATTACCAGGTTCTTTAACAGATTTTCAAGGATTCTTTTCTGTTCCTTTCATACAATAAATTGAGAAATTGCGTTGTGTTTAAATCATTATTTGACCAGGAATAAATTATTCTTATTTATTACTAACCTTAACTATTCATTGTAAAATTTCCTATCCGGCAACCCGAAGTATCGTCTTATTTTACAAATGTCTGCTAGTAACGATATCTAACGTGCATGCATGCCCTTCAATATCACTAACATCACAAAACACTTATAAAATTTTGACTTAGCTTAATCCATGATGGTAAGAACTCCCCTCTTGGTGTGTTAATTCCTTCCCTCCCCCTGAGATACCGTAGGGTAACCAAGACCCAAACAGTCATGTACGTGAGCCGGTACTAACTCGATTTTGAGTCAAATCACTCAAAGACGACTGAGGATCCGCGCATGCGCGACCCGCATTTGCCAAAACAAACTTTAACAACTCATTAACGATTGCTTAGAATCAAACAACTATTGAATGTACTTTACTCTTCAAAAAACTTCGACATAAAGAAACATTATATTATTACAAACAATTCAATACCACAATTATAATTTTCTACGCATCTCACACTGCATAATGTTCATAATATTTCCCTTACAAAATAGAAGATAAATGACTGCTTACTGGTCTTTATAAGTACACTATCGTGATTCCATCTTAAGTCACGATACTGAGAGCGCAAGAGCCCGTGTCCAGCAAAAGGTTGCGCAATCTATCAAGCAAGGATAAATATATGAACTGCACAATGGACGAATTAAGAAAGGTAGCCCAGGAAGTAATCGGGAGTACAAAAACGGCAGGGGCGCACACCTACTTCACTGATAGTACCGTAGATCCTGGTATTCAGACAATAGGAACTGCAGTATATTCCAATAACTTTTTGGCCTGCTGGAAAACATCCAACAATGCCTCCACCCTGCAGACAGAGCTTGTTGTGATAAAACAAGCACTAAAACACTCCATTGAAAATGAAGGACCTTTATTCATTCATACTAACTCAAGATCCTCAATGCAGGCCTTGCAATAGGAAAAAAACAAAGAAACCAAGGCTCTACAAGCTAATATCAAAGCACTCCTATAACAGCGCAATTGAAGAGGCAAACCTGTGACTCTCAACTGGATTCCCAGTCACATTGGAATACCAGGGAATGAGATAGCCAAAAGCACCAGACACATAGACAGAGTATAGGTACACATGGGTGACAGACCTAGTACCTCCCTAATTGACAGACACACGCCAAGAGAGAGGGCTATATGCATCCACAGACTCAGGCTGTGGTATAAAGCAAATTGGGTGATGAAGGAAAATTATAATGAAAGACCCTGTGAATATTGTGACGTCACACCACAACAGGCCCTCCTGCACTACCTGCTAGCATGTAGCGCAAAAGCATAACTGAGGGATGACTTTCAAGCGAACATCAACTCGTAGCATGCTAGGCAGATTGCAGCCACATTGGTAAAAGCAATTGTCAAAAACATAGAAATCCACAGACAATTACTCTCAAACCTACCTCCACGGAAGTAACAGCCTCTGAAACCCTCATCAAAATCCATCTCTTCCCCTAACCGTAGGGCCCTAAACACAACATCCCCTGTATTTTTCCATAACTTTTTCCGCAGGGACCCTAGGGAGTAAAGGGTTGGACAACCCTACCTGCAACATTTTTCTACGTTTCAAAGGCCTTACAACCCCTTCAAACTACCACTATCCGTGACATGATGGCCCCCTTCCACTACCACCATCATCCTTCCTCTGTTTGTATCTGTCTCTACAACTAAAGGCCTTTCAAATTTCCTTTTGTTTAACAACCAACCTTTATTTTATAGGTTATCTAAGGGCCGAACATGGGAAAGGCCCGTACCAACAGGAATTGTTGGCTACAATACAACGAACAAACGAAAATTGTTACCAAGTAGGACGAGTTGACTTTCCAAACTTTTATAAAGCAAGGGACAGATGGCGTTGTGTAGTTTCAGATATAAAATGTTGACAGGAAGAAATATGGCTCCTGCTTCTAATGATAAATAATGATTCAGTCTTCTTTGTCTTCTTCAAAATACTTTACCGGTGGGTGTAGTCACTAAAGTCCAGAGTCACAGAGGGTGTAGCTAGAGAATGTCTCCAACACAAGGAGTGTTCAGTTAGGTGTCTCTCATTTCTGCCTCCCCCTAATCTCTAAAATGGGCTGCCAATGTAAGAGCCCGTGTCCAGCACAAGGCTGAACACTCTAAAAAGCAAGCAATGATCTTTCTGCCAGCTCAAGAACTGTCCTACCCGGCACAAGGGACATCCAGCTCCCTGCCAGTTTGGTGGCAGAAATTTTCCGCACTGACATACACTGTCGACTTTCCAATAAGCTCTTGTAGCGGAACATTCATCTGTTGTTTTTACTATAGCAAGAAGCACCAGCACTGTCAAGACTTCTGTCATGTGGACAAGAAAAAATGCAAGGAATGTACTGCATACTATGATCAAAAGGGAAAATTTGTGATCTTTGCTCTCAAGCTGGCTGCAGAGTTGGGCTTGCAGTTTGATTGGAACTGTGTCCAGCACAAGATATAGTGCAGATGCAATGATTGTAATCTGTACCACGACATCGTATATCGACTTGTCACTAGAAGGAATAGGGAGCCTCCGTTGCACAAGAAAGCCCTACCACTGAAGCTCATCATCATTGAGATCCCATACTTCCATACCCAGGAGTTCTCCAGAATATACTGAAGACCCTGGGCATACCACCTATATGGCTTAGTTTTAAACCGAATCCAGATATTGACTGCATGAAGGCTGCACCTAATAGATATTATCAGGAACGTGGTCTTCCTGTTCTTGATCCGTCTCCTCAACCAGTGAGGATGTCACCTGCCAAGAAGAAAAAAGTGGAACAACAGTGAAACCACCTACTGCCACCTCCAATGCCACACTATCTACTAGCAATCCAACAACTAAAGAAGAAGCGTCAGCCATTAACCTGGATCCTTCCAAAGACACTCGCCCTCCTGCTTTGGCTGAGGCACATCAGCCAGACTGCAATTGCACATTCTGCCTAACACATCTACTAGCTGAAGTCACTGCCACACTCACCCCAACCACTGGGCCTACTCCAGAACTTGCTAAAGCCACTGCTACACTCCCTCCAACTGTTGAGCCTGCTCCAAAATCACAGCCCACCTCTATGGATCCAGAGCACCAGCCGTGGAAGGTGTACCTTCTTATGCAGCGGTTGCTACCATTGCAGCCTCGAACCCAGGAATAAAGATCTCTGCCAGAGCAAATCTAAACGGTGACATGATCATTACACCTAAGGATCAGGATAGCAACAGCCTTTTTCACAGAGAAATCTCCCTGGGCTATATTGATCCTGCCAGGAAATTCAGGAAAGCAGTTGTCTCCAACTATTCTGTCAAGATGCCACTGACCTTCATAGCTGACTGCAATAATGTTGCCCATGCTGAACGCCATTTGGGCAGCCATAAGCTGCCTACCTAGAAAGTCACAGTCACCTTCATTGGGCCAATCCAACTGTCACTGGACATCTGACTATGTGGAATTTTCCTCATAGAGGACTTAGACATTAACCCGCTACGCTTCGTCACCACAAGAAAAACTGCAGGAGCTTAACGGTCTTTGGAGTCTGAGGCCGCCAGCATCCCACCCAAGAATGCATTGACACCCACAAGAACGGGTTAGAGATCCATCTGAATTGTCCCAATTATGGTGGATCTCACCACACCTAGAACAGGAGGTGTCCAGAGCAATTTATAAGATTGACAGCATTGCAGACCGTCCCACCTACCACTGCTGCAAAAACCCTGCCACAGCCACCTAAGCCCAAAAGAGCTCCACGTTCCTGGCCTCCATGTCAGACTTTCACTGATCCTGACCAGTCACCCCCCCTCCTGTCACTGCGGTCATGCTCTTGGGGCTGAGCAACTGCATCTCCATGCCTACAGTTATGCTCTCAGGGCTGAGAGACTGTACGTTATTTCTGAGGGCATGTCTTGGTTGTGTATGCTCTTGGGCGAGTTGATTCTCTTGCATATGTGTCTAGTAACTTTGAAAAGTAAGATTGCTCTGGTCGGAGCAGTACACTTGAGCAGATTGTCGTGGGCCGAGATCTGGCAAAACCCTGACCACACTGGTTGGGTCTTCCACCTTGAGGGCTATGACTGACTGTCTAAGAGCGCCATCCGGGAATAATGTCCGGGATATCTACGCACGTATGCACCTGTCCTTTTATATTAGGAACAATTCTCTAGAGAATTCTGCATCGTTCAAGACTAACATTACGCAATAGCGATGCTCTAGGAACCCACTCTCGAATCATCCTGTTGAACTCACGTTTGTCAGGCGGCCGGTGCAGAAGTACAGTAGCTATGAGAAGTGTCTAGCACTCCCGTTCCAGAACACAATGATATTTTGAGTTACAAATACATTAACCTAAATAAAAATCAATAATTTATTTTTTATTTTTACATCAACTTATATGAAATAAAACGAATTATTTCATTTTTACATCAATATACATGAAAAAATGATCCATTTTCAAAAGTTTTGTAATAAAATATACACAAGTTTAACGTAACATATAACACTTAAGAGTATAGATTCATTACAAAATACTAAAGAGCCTTGGCTTACTTTCTGGA
>NC_090749.1:10482867-10492867 GCF_036898095.1 Palaemon carinicauda
TATAGAGTATATTATAATGGTGATAGTATAACGATGTATACAGCAGTACCATCACTTTGGATTTGGTTTGATGGATGTGTTAGGTAGTGGCTGTAAGGCGGGGGGGGGGGGGGTCGCAGGGGCTAGGCCTAGGTAGGGGTACAGGGCCCTAGGTTAGGTGGTTGTATTAGGTTTGGTAGTGTCCCGAAAATCACTGTGGCCTTAAGGGGGGGCAGAGCCCCCCCCCCCTGGTAGGCCTAGGTAGGGATACAGGGCCCCTATGCTAGGTTAGGTGGGTTTTCTTAGGTTCAGTAGTGCCCTGAAAATTACTGTGGCCTTAAGGGGGGGCGCCCCCCCCCCCCCGGTAGGGCTAGATAGAGGTATAGGGGGAGGGGTGGTGGAAGAATAAGTATTCATTTATTGCAAATATCATTTGACGCCCCCCCCCCACCCAAAACCCCCACCCAAAACCCCGGTTCCCACCTGGTGTCCCCCATAATTGTTGGGATGAAGTAGGGTCTTTCTGCATTCTGGAACTTGTTGTTTTAACTCCAATTACATAGTAAATCTCTAAATCGGATGGTTTGCGGTCAAAATAAACGTTAAATTCGTTGGAACTACACTATTTCTGATGCAACAAATATATTTTTATTCCAGTTACCCCATAATGGATGAAACTGTAAATTTACCAGTGAGATAATTTAGTGAAAATCAATAATAGTCGAAATATCGACGATCAAACTCATGTTACTCTTGTCTTCCTCCCAGATTTTTTCCAAGTCTGTTGTTATTGTTGACTGTGTCTTGTTTTTGCTCAAATGAGCCCTGTAACCACTATAATCCGCAGACAAACTAGTCCACTATGAAGTCTTACACGTTTGGCCAATCACAGCGCCTATCCACTATGACGTCATACATGTTTGGCCAATCACAGCGCGACAATACAACAACGCGACAATACATTCTCTTACCCAGGCATTTCATTTTTAGACATGGTGGCCATAGCAAGCACGTCATCTCACGTTACACAAGAAGTTGAAAGTCCATCTTCTTGTCCTGACTGTTTCCTAAATTACAATGAATTTGTGTAACTTATTCTGGAAAACTAGTGGATTTGTGCCAGAGACACAATTTAATTTTACAAAATAAAAATTGTCCTGCATGTCAAGGAACCTTCGCAACGGCTTCACGTTTTCCTCAAAGCAGCAGCACATCTTTATCAACCAACAATTTAAGGTAAGCTTCATTAATTTATGGAGTATATTATAATGGTGATAGTATAACGATGTATACAGCAGTACCATCACTTTGGATTTGGTTTGATGGATGTAATAGGTAGTGTCCTAAAGGGGGGGTCGCAGGGGGAGCGAAGGCCCCCCCGGTAGGGGTACTGGGCCTCTAGGCTAGGTTAGGTGGGTGTATTAGGTTCGGTGGTGCCCTGAAAATCACTGTGGCCTTAAGGGGGGGTTGCAGGGGGGGTGGAGCCCCCCCGGTAGGCCTAGGTAGGGGTACAGGCCTCCTAGGGTAGGTTAGTTGGTTGTATTAGGTTCGGTAGTGCCCCGAAAAATCACTTTTCTCCTCCTCCCCCCACCCAAAAACCCCGCTTCCCACTCGGGTCCCCCATAATTGTAGTAGTAGGTTTATGCTTACATTTTGTGTGTAAGAGTTAAGTCTTAGTTTCTTTTTTATTCATTTCCTCATGTTTCTATGCAATATGCAACAATAATCTGGTTTTTTTTTGCCGTTTTTCGTCGTTAATACTTGAAAAACGGGTGCGGTCTTCTCCTAGACATTTACCCTTTAATAATGAAAATTATATATATATATATATATATATATATATATATATATATATATATATATATATATATATATATATGGTAATTTTTTACAGTAGTTCCATATATATATATATATATATATATATATATATATATATATATATATATATATATATATATATATATATATATGTATGTGTATATATATATATATATATATATATATATATATATATATATATATATATATATATATATATATATATATATATATATATATATATATATATATATATATATATATATATATATATATATATATATATATATATATATATATATATATATATAACGGATTTTGAGCGAAGCGAAAAATCTATTTTTGGGTAAGATAGCCATGTCGTCCTGATGGAAGTTCCTTAAAGGCAGCTTCCTAGGGTATATTACAACTACGGCGATATTCCCAGAGAATTTACCTTCAGGTACCCAGAATTCTAACTCCTGGAGCGAGTATCCCTAAAAAAGACCTTAGGGATATCGTAAATATCAGTGGACGTATTCTTGACACGCCTCATAGCAATCTATACCCCGAATAGAGTTAACACTTCGTAGGGGTCAAATGGCAAGAAAACGAAAACGATAAGAAAGGGGGAGCCGTTCGTAAGGCATCTCTCCTCCCCGTTTCGAAAGCGTGCCCTGCGCCGCTCACGGCGCCATCTGTATTCCTTGTAGCGATACACGAGGTGCTACAGATACTGTATGTAGGGAGGGGTCCTACAATCCTTTTCACTCTTTATTTTTTTTTTTTTTTTTTTAGAAAAGGAACAGGGCGGGTCCATCAGGACGACATGGCTATCTTACCCAAAAATAGATTTTTCGCTTCGCTCAAAATCCGTTTTTTGGGCTCAAGCCATGTCGTCCTGATGGAAGTATACCAGAGCATTACTGTATCTGTGGATTCTCAATACGTGCCGTACTCCTCAAGAATGTTTCTTAGTCAACTCGACTGACAGACCTAAGATGTTACCGTTATACATCTTTTCACTAATCATAAGCCATGAAAGCGCTTCCTGCCCCCTACAGGGAGGAGTCCTACTAGACTCTAGAAACGAACGAAGAGTACATATACCTATGTATGAATCACTCGCCAGCCAGTACAATATAGTGGTCTCACTCTATATGAAGTAAAGCGAAGTCTTACGGGACTACAGTATCCAAAGGAAAAGTCCCGACCTGCACCCTGGTCGAAGTAAAATTAGACAAAAGGTTATATCTGCGTAGGATTAAACTTGCTGCTACCACCGTCCTTAGAAAGGGGTGGAGTCCTTTATGCTAAGGAAAGTATAAACCAGTGCAACAAGGCTTTGCATTAAGGAATAGGCTATTATAGATATCCCCGATTAATATACATAGGCTAAATGCTCAAAAAATAATATGAAATCAAAATAGGTGAAGGAGACGCAAGGTTCCCGAGAACAAGTTTATTGAGTAACAATAAATAGACATGGTCACCATAAATATGTACATATGCTAGGTGGATGACCAACAATTTACACAAGTACTGTAGTGCATGGATGAATGGTTATCTGAAAGAAAACATATATGTCACTTGCACATACCCCGGTATCAAACTTAACGTCCATGTTACTACTTTGCTGACAATAGCGTTAGCAAACGCTTGGCACACCTGTCTGTACTTGTGCTACCATCACCATAACGTTGGAACAGTCACTGTGGGCTCTCAGAGCCTTCACTACCAGTTATATCAACGCATATAACTAACCACTCACCCAAGAATCAAAGTCCCAAATGATTCCGCTGTTCCTCGCAGAGTTAAACAGCAGGGTTAACGACGCAACCAACTGCTACCACAGACCTCTTTAGCTGCTCCACTTGCTTAGCATAGTGGCGAAAGAATACCCTGGAAGACTTCCAGCCAGTGTATGAACGAAGGTGTTCAAAATCCATAAAGTTAAAGAAGTTTAAGGATGAAGCAACTTTCCTCGGATCATGACCTGCGGGTGAACTGTCAGGATCCGCTCTGCGAATAAAATATGTAATTTTCGCCCTAAGCTGATTTAAAGATAAATTCGAGCCCGATGTTTCTCCTCTGAATAGTTGGCCCCCATGGAAGTCTGAAGTTCTACGAAGATAGACCTTTAGGCATTCTACGGGACATTGAGATGCATCTTCTTTCAGAGGGCAGATTCTCCAGGGACCCCACCTGTTGGTGGGCAACTCGTTCTTAGCGAGAAACGTAGGGTCCGGAAACAGGTTCAGTTCTCCCCCATCCAGGAACTGAACTCGGCCCTCCTCTCTCGAGAGGGCCACAATCTCACTAACTCTGGCCCCAGAAGCAAGGGCAAAAAGGAAGATCACTTTTTGAGTCAGGTCCTTCAATGCACATTCCTCATTATCCAGTAATGAGGCAAAATGAAGGACTTTGTCTAACGACCACGAAATAGGCTTTGGAGGAGCTGATGGTCTAAGCCTAGCACAGGCCTTCGGGATCTTATTAAACATCTCGTTAGCGAGGTCTACCTGGAAGGCATATAGAATGGGTCTTGTTAGAGCTGACTTACATGTAGAAATTGTGTTAGCCGCCAGCCCCTGTCCGTGGAGGTGAATGAAGAAGGATAGGCAGAACTCCGTAGAGATCTCGTGCGGGTTCTTATCTTTGACAAAGGCTACCCATTTCTTCCATGCAGATTCGTACTGCCTCCTAGTAGACTTACACTTGTATTCTTCCAGGAAGTTGATGCTATCTTTCGAGATTCCGAACCGTTTCTTCACCGCTAGGGAGAGAAAATCATGAGCTGCAGGGTTCGGGTTTTCTGTAATGAAGCGTAGACAGTCGACTTCTGGACTTGCTGGGACAGAACTGGGTCCGGGAGTGGTAGAAACTTCAGTCGTAGTTCCAGAGCTAGAGGGAACCATACACTGTTCGGCCACTTGTGGGCCACTATTGCTGCTACTCCCTTGAAGGATCTCAGTTTGTTGAGGACCCTCAACATCAGGTTGTGAGGGGGAAACAGGTAGATCCTGGACCATCTGTTCCAATCGAGGGACATCGCATCTACTGCTTCTGCCAAGGGGTCCACGTATGGGGACACATATTTCGGCAGCTTCTTGTTGTCCTTCGTCGCGAAGAGGTCTATCTGCAGTTCTGGGACTTGTCTCAAGATGAAGGAGAATGATCCTGCGTCTAGGGACCATTCTGACTCTATCGGTGTAACCCTGGATAGAGCGTCCGAGGTCACATTCCGGACTCCTTGAAGGTGAACTGCTGACAGGTGCCACTTCTTCTTCTCCGCCAGTCGGAATATGGCTAACATTACCTGGTTGAGAGGTGGGGATCTCGATCCCCGCCGATTCAGACATTTCACTACCACCTCGCTGTCCAGTACCAACCTTACATGGATCGAGTGACGTGGGGATACTTTCTTCAGGGTAAGAAGCACTGCCATAGCTTCTAGAAAGTTTATGTGAAAGGTCCCAAATAGCTTGGACCAGGTCCCTTGCATTTTTTTCCGATGGGAGTGACCCCCCCACCCTACCTTTGAGGCGTCTGTGTGGATTGTCACTGACAGGGGGGATGGCTGAAGAGGTAGAGACCTCTTTAGACGACTGGCTTGAGACCACGGTCTGAGAAGAGAACGTAGTCGAAGTGGGACCGGTCTCTTCAAGTCCCTTCGCTCTTTCGATGCAAAGGTTCTCCATACTCCCGCTGCATCTTTTAGCTGTGCTCTTAGCACTGGGTCTGTTACTGATGCAAACTGAAGAGAGCCCAAAACCCTCTCTTGTTCGCGTCTTGATATCCTCTCGGAACCTAGAAGTCTCCTGACAGACCCCGCTATTTCCTTCCTCTTTGACATCGGGATGGAAAGACGGTGTGACACTAGATCCCAGTGAATTCCCAACCACTGGAACCTCTGAGCTGGAGAAAGACGAGACTTCTTTCTGTTGATCATGAAGCCTAGATATTCCAGGAACTGAATCACTTGTAGGGAAGCTTGCAAGCATTCTGCTCTGGATGCTGCCCACACCAACCAATCGTCCAGGTAGGCTACTACTTGGAACCCTTTTAGGCGTAACTGTTTGAGAGCTGCGCTCGCAAGCTTCGTAAAGATCCTTGGGGCTATGTTTAGCCCGAAGGGCATCGCCCTGAAAGCATAAAGTTTTTGTTGTAGCTTGAATCCTAGGTAGGGGGAGAGACGGCGACTTATTGGAACGTGCCAATATGCGTCTGACAAATCGATGGAGACGGTATATGCCCTCTTGGGCAGTAAGGCCCTTATGTGTTGTAACGTTAACATCTTGAACTTGTGGTTCACTATGAATTTGTTGAGTGGTGACAAGTCCAGAATGACTCTGAGTTTCCCCGAGTCTTTCTTGGGAACACAAAACAGCCTCCCTTGAAACTTGATGGACTTTACCCTCCTGATCACCTTTTTCTCCAACAGATCTTGGATGTACTCCTCCAAAACGGGGGTGGAGTGTTGGAAAAATTGAGGGCACTGGGGCGGAGTACTGTACCAACTCCAACCCAGTCCATTTTTGAGAAGGCTGTGGGCCCAGGGATCGAAGGTCCAGCGATCCCGGAAATACTGAAGTCTCCCACCTACCGGCGACACTTCACTTTGACTGCCCTGCAGTCTTGCCTCCCTGGCCGCGACCACCTCTGAATCCTCGTCCCCTAGAGGGGCGTCTTGATGACCCTCTAGCTGCCCCTCTGGGTCTTGCACGAAACGTGGTTGACTGTCCCTCGAACACGGGATTGAATGCCGGGGAAGCTGATGACATGGCTTGGGGTACCCATTGGAAGGTGGTCGGGGTCTGGGCTACCAGTTGTGGTACCGGAGGCAAAGCTGGCTGCTGCTGCTGTTGTCTTTGTGGTTTGAAGGACTTGGCTGGACGGGAGGAAAACCTTGATTTCTTCGCCTTTCATTTCGGCTGAGGGCCCTTATCCGGAGAAGACTTCCTCTTAAGGGACAGGCCCCACTTCAGGAGAAGATTGCGGTTCTCAGTGGCTGCCTTGTCCACGACCTCTTTGACCACGTCCTTGGGAAAGAGATCTTTACCCCAGATGCTGGATGAAATTAGCCTCTTGGGTTCATGCCTCACTGTGGCCGAGGCGAACACAAACTCCCTACAGGCCCTCCTTGCTTTGACAAAGCAATAGAGGTCCTTGGTTACTGTGGCCAGATGAATTTTGGCCATTACCATGAACATCTCTGGCATCTTGGGGTCGCTAGCCATCGTCTCCATGTTGGTCTGGAGAGACATCGAGGCTGCCAGGCGCTCCTTTGTGTCCAATTCCCTCCGTAGAAGGAATTCCGACAACTTGGGAAGGTTTTCGCCGAACTGCTGACCTGCAATGTTGGCGTCCAACTTCCCAACCGAGAAAGTGAGGTGCACCTCCTTCCAGTCCTTATTGTCCAGCGGCAATGCCAACGACAGAGGTTTACATTCCTCCAAAGACGGACACGGGTTGCCAGCTTCAACCGCCTTCATGACGGCCGCAAACCCCTTTTGCATAAAGGGGAAGCCCCTAGCCGGGGAGGATACAAAGGAGGGGTGCTTCTTACTCAAAGCGGCAACTTTTGAGTTTGAGAACCCCCTCTCCTTCAAAGCAGCTGTTAAAGTGGCTTGAGCCTTGGAGTGATCCAGGATAATCACCTCCTTTGGTTCCGTCTCCTCCTTCGAGGCCGGCTCCTTCTTCAAACGGACATAACAGTCCGGGTAGGCCCCTCTACTGGGCCAGAATTCCACCTCCTCAAGGGGAACTGAGCCCAGTTTCTCCGACATGACGATCTTCCCAATCGTCATCGGCATGTGCTCGGCATATCTCCACGGGTTGGCATCCGAGCACAGAGGAAGGTCCTTAACGTTGAGCTTCTTTGGAGGTCCACGTGATGCTGTGATCTTCTGCATCTGGAGCTCCAAAGTAGCGGCCTTCTGATTATTCTCCCTCTGCATCTGTTGGATCATACCAACGATGGAAGAGAGAGCCTGTCCTAGCTCTGCTGGAAGAGCGGACGAGGTAGAGGGGATAGGTTCAGAGACCTGAACCGGCACGTCTGACGATACGGGAACCTCTTCCTCCACGGCAATAGGATCTCGATCCTCCTCCTCGCCCTCTGCGAGGAGATCCTGCTCCGCACGATCGGACAAGTCAGACATCTTGTCGTCCAACTGGATGTCCTGCATGGCATCAGCGACATCCTCCTCCACTGGAATCTGGACCAGAGGGATCTCCGGCCGAGGCTGGGGAACAACAGCATCAGGGGAAGTCTTTGGGAAAAAGGTATGCCCTCATCTTCTCGTTAGGAAGATAAGGTCCAGTGGTGTTTTTCTGAAAACCCCTTACCCATAAGCAAAGCCTCTCCCTCGCTGCATCTCTTGACTCCGCCGACCTAGGGGATTCAAAAGCCTCTGATAGCAGGTTAGTACATACAGCACATACCTGCGGATCCCAGTAACGATGGTCATCATTGGAGGCTGCACAAGCCGCGTGCCTCCTACACGAAACATGTCCGCAAAAGTTCTTACTGCGGACATTGCAGAAGACACTATCACACTTCGGATGCTCCTCCTGTAAAAGAAGAAAAATTTCCATGAATATCAAGTGAATATCAATTCACATGTAACAAATGAGTATTCAACAAGAATAAGGGAAAGACACCTACTTGTGAAACCCACACAAACACCTGTGGAAGCCCACCAGCCAAAGTCACATAGTTAGTCTTTACTAGAATAACCAGAGAACGTATTTCCAAAGGAAATTAGGTGTAGCTCACACCTAAGGTAAAATATTACCATTCCGGCCAAGGATAAAAAGAATTATCTTTTATCCTTGTAAGGCGACACCAAGTGATTGCACCAGTAACACAAGTAAGATAGAAAAGACAGTGTTGTAACCTACTACATCATGAACTCCCTTGGTTGAATATACCACCAAGAGAGGACTGATACAGTACCTGAGGGTGGTGTGCCGGCCGGCTATTGCCGGTCAGCACCCCCCCCCCTCGTTTTTCGAAAGGTAGATCTCAAGTACACAACATCAGATCACCCTTATTGGGGAGAACTCCAGATCCCATGCCTGAACCGGCCGGCAGTGGTTGCCGGTCCGCAGCCACCCGGTTTGCACTGCGTTGCCGGCCATCATTCTTAGTGGCCGGCTGACTTGGGCAGTGTCGCAGGCCGGCCGGCAGCAGTAAACAAACCCTGCCGGCTGGCCTCCACACCAGGCAGCACTCGGCTGCCGGCCCCACTTGTAGTGGCCGGCAGATGAGCAAGAGACCGGCCGGCAAAGGTATATAACCATCGCCGACCGACAGCAAGAGAACTGGAGAACACCCCTCCCCACCGACGGCCGGCCTGTAGGCCGGCAGACGGCAAGGACAACACATACGAAGACAACAGAATGAGTGCCGGGTTAAGAGACTATGAGTCTGAGCCCGGCACCCGAAAGAGTGCCGAAAGGAAGGGGAGACACTAAGTCAAGCTTCCTAACCGCTGCTTACTGAATCTACAGACGGCAGCGATGGAGGGACCAAGAAAGGACCGGGCAGCACTCGAAGGAATGGTCTCTGCCGGTCGGCACACTCCGCCGGCCGACAGGAGACCACGTCAGTTCCTCATCCTAACCTAGGCTAGGTAAGGATGCGGACGACTGACACAAGGAAACGGAAAATAGAAGGGAAGGACAGAGGGTCCTATCCAACCTTGCCTTGGTTAAGGGTCATCCCCAACTAAGACAGTTCATCTCAGTCAGAGAAAGACCCGAGAGGGAGGCCGGCACTACTGGCTGCCTCCCTAAAACCACGGCAAGGAAGGAATTGCTATTCCAGAAAAGGGAACATATCCCGAGACCGGAATGGCAAGAGGACAGTCTGATGGGTCACCGAGTGAAGGGATCACTAATGGAACCCAACAAGGTGGACCAAGGGGATAAACCCTTAATGCCCGAGTCAATCAGCAAGGGAGACTGCCCCATGCCAGACGAACCCGGGCTCAGACTAAACACTGTTGTACTGTCCCCCTCTGAACCAATTCAGATGGAACGGGAAGGTACAGTACTACTCCAGCATAGATATATTTGAAAATTAATTCAAACAAACCACTAGAGTTAAGCCTAGGGCTTAAACAGAGGGAAAGGGTTTGCCCCTTCCCCGAAGAGAAGGGAGCAAACGGGGACACAGATAATATTATAATGACCTAAGACAACCTAGCCTAGG
>NC_090749.1:10495367-10511739 GCF_036898095.1 Palaemon carinicauda
ATGTTATTTTAGTTGCTTCTGCTTTAATAACTAAAATCGAGCAAGACTAGAATTTGAGACTTACTATTCAAACAATACACGGCCCAAATGTTTTATTATTAGTTTCCACGCCAGTTTTGAGTTGGACGCTGATAGCTGCTATTCTGTTCGGTCGACCATACAGCTATTTTGAAATGGCCAAATCTCTTGCATTTAAAACGCCTCGGTCAATCCCCCAAACCTTGAAATTTCCAAAACAGAAAAAATAAAAAATCCAATCAAAATCAGCAAGTTAGATTCCTCCCTCCATTCTCGCTCTCCTCTTCACTTTAGGGACTTCCTGAAATTTACTGGTTGATTTCAACATGTTTAATGGCTAACATTTCTATAACTTATTTTGATTGTATCATAACTGCAAAATACTCAGGCGTCCATCATGTCAAATTACAAGAGAAACCATGGCAGATCAGCTACCAATTTTAAAAGTGTTTTGAATGTTTTTGATGGCGACAACTAGCTGAAACCGATCGTCTTTAATTATGGTAGTTGACTCTCCACAACTCAAAAACTTTTAAAATTAAAAGCAGATAATATATTTGTATCATCTTACATGAAAAGTAGCAGTAGAATTATTTTGGGGTTTAAAATACATCTTGGGTTACTGAAAAATATTATCTAAAAGTAGGCTACATAAGCTATTTGACTTTGCTCAGTGTGTTTAATATACCATTATCAAACTCAAGAGAAAACAGTTGTACAAAAGTGACTTATTAAAAATGCAGCTAAATTTGAGGTTAGGTTAGGCTTAGATTAACTTAGATTCTTGTCTTTCAACAGTTAATGCAAGATAGGCTACCTTAATTCAAAAATAATTTTCCCTAAATACAATTTGAATCAACGTTTTGTCAACATACTTGCGTTGACGTTTTTGCAGTGTAAATGATATAGCAATGCAGATAGAGAAAAACTGAAAACTGCATCAGTAGGATAAATTTTCCATACAGTTGCATGAACGACGGATCTCCGGCATGTTATGTTATAAGTGTCTTATCTAAGGGAGATTGTACTATCTGTAGTAATGTTGTTCTATTACTCAAAAGGGGCACAGCCACTTGAATTATTCTAACCAATTGCTAGTCACCTACAAGAACTAACTATAAATGGTCATGCAAACCAATTTTTATCCTGGTGTTTCTTTTTCTTTTCTTTTTTTCTCCAGAGGAATAAATCCTTTTCCGAGACATGACGGGAAGTCTGTGGTTGAATTAATCTTAACCACACATTGATCAAATAGATTTGCAGCTTTCTCAGGAGAGACAGTACAAGAATAACGGCCAAACTACAGTGGTGGATCGTGAGTAAATCTTATTGAAAATATTTGGGAATATATAGTACATTTCTTCCTAAATATATTGGATAATTTTTTACTCAATTTGCCTATTTAGAAATTTTGCTTCTCTATTTTCTATTACTTGAATAGTATTTTGCTAAGTACTTGGGGGGGGGGGCACTGATGGCATTGGGACCCCAAACAGCCACTTAGTTTACCTATGCCTTGATCCATCCCTGGATCAGGATACATTATCAATCAGGTTTTATATATATTTGATGCTGAATAGACATTATTGGTAGCAATAGTTTCCCAGCTGACTAACTTCACAAATTCATTTGCTCCTATATGAATACAAACCTTCGTTCTTTATTAGTGTGTTCTATCAGCATGGCTGGAATTTTGACTGTTAAAATTTATGAGGTGTCGGTAATTATTGGCTGGTGACCTGGAACCCCCTCGTACAGTGTTGCTCACCCCATCACCGAGGATGAAGGAAGACAGTGAGATTACGAGCTACTTTGCTTTTACCCATGAGTGGGTTGCTATGTGCTCGACTGCTCCTAAGAGAGCACCACGTCTTCTGTTCACGATTATATTCTCTTACACTAGTGCAATCTCACTTGTCAGCAATCCTGACCCTTCTGTTCACGATTGCACGCTCGTACTTGAGTGCCACCGCATCTGATCACACCCATCAATGGGAGCGCCTCCTCTCATGCTTGCAATGGATCACTCACTATCTCAGCTGTTTTTAGAGAACACTCCCCTGCCTGAGCTCCACCTCTCATTCATGAAACTTATAGCATTCACATGCTCGCTCGCTACTATCTAGTCCTGCACAAGTGCGCTCACCTGTTGGCATGCGATCTACTTTTCCCACGCAACCTTCAAAAATGCCGTGCTCATCTGAAAAGAGCTCACATTTGCCTTCTAGTAAGGCAAGAAACTTTATAAATCCTTGTTCCCAATGAATTTTGCGAGGCTAGAGATTTCTTAACGATAACATTTCTTCTCTGAAGATACACATTGGTATGTGATACAACTGCTTACATGCCGGCTACCTTTCCTCTCCTACTAGAATGAACATACACACTACCGGTAGGATTAAGGGTTTGCCCTTCTCATCCTTTCATGCACATGTACCCTTTAGCTTTTAGGAGAATGAAGGGAAAAGATGCGTACCAAAAGTTGTTTCTTTTGGGAACACATTACACCATGTTTGTCAACTGTTGATCTCAACCAAATGCTACTGTATATTCTTTGGTGACTTGCATGCTCTTCCATTATACAATATAATAGAAGAGGGACCTAGGATCCTTTTCATCACTTGTAGAGGACTTGCATGCTCTTCCCTTATACATTATAATAGAAAAGGGACCTAGGACCCTTCTCATTGCTTGTAAATCCTACGAGAGCTTACTGGCATGAACCCGAGGTTTCCTTGTGCCCTGCGGTTTTGTGATTTGAACCTAGGGGAACATTCGGATTGTTTGCTCTCTGCAAGACATGTTGCTTGCTTCGCCCTTGGTCTTCACGATTGGTATTTTCCCTTATGATTAGGTGTTTGTTGCAATTGTAAAACTTGTGTGATTAGGAACTCCATGATCATCTACCATAATTGAAAACTCTACTTGTCTCATAACTGGAATACAAGCCTACGCTATGTATTTAGTGGTATTACTTTCGGTGTAGCTGATATGACGAGCCATTAGAATTTAGCGAGGGTTAACTACCCATACCGCAAGTTAGCGGGGGTGGGGGTAGCTTGCTATTGCACCGGTGATTTAGCTCACTTTACTTCTGACTCAGATAGTGTACTGTCGTTGCCGTTCCTCATCCATCACCGTTATTATTGGACTGCCATTAATTATTTGTGTTTTTTCTTTTGTGTTAGTGTGTGTGTGTGTGTGTGTTGACTTCTGTGACCATGAGCACCTGCCCTGGACTTGATGGCCAGCCCTGCGGAACCTATATGTCAGCCGTGGAGACCAATCGCCACACCCTTTGTCCCGCTTGCAGAGGTCAACTGTGTGATAATAACAACCTTTGTAGTGAGTGTCAGAAGTGGTCTGCCTCCCGGTGGGAGAGGTTTGGGCAATGACGGAAGCTGAAGTCTAAGCGCGATATTTCTCTTATGAAGGTTCCTTCGAAGGGGGAAAACCCCAAGGCCTCTTCTTCCGCCTCCCAACCTTCTCTGAAGCTCCTACTCGTTCGTCCTCTTTCGAGAGACTGTCGAGTAGTAGCGTAGACCCTTTTAATTGCTGCCAAGCCCAATCCTCAAGAAATGGTGTTGCTTCCCCTAGCAAAGCTGCCCCACCTCTCCCCCCTGGTGAGGCCATGTCTATGTCTTCTGTTTTACAGGTATGGTCATCTTTGGGGCTTCTGAGTCTGCCCTTCAAGGACTCCTTGCTGCAGCTCATCCTCCAGGATGCAGGTGTGCAGCCATTGTCGTCGACTTTGGAGGTAGATCTTCTTGCGCTCGTCGACGTCGTTGTGTCAGGAGTGTCTTCTGTGGTGTCTGCCGACGCCCCTGCTCCTCCAGACTCTCCAGCTGTTGCTGTCAACTTAATATCCCCAGTTCCTAATCATCGTTCGAGGGGAAACTTAGTCCTACGTGTTTCCTGCGAGTGTTTCTCTTCCCCGGGGAGTTCTCTAATAGAGACTCCTCTTCGGAGAAATCATGCTGCTTATGGTCAGCTTGCTTATCCAACAGCCTCTAGAGGGCATCTCCTTTGCAAAGCTTGCCCCCGACTCCGCCTTAGAGGTCATCCTTCACCACCGGTTAAAGGGTGCCTCTTCGGCACTTCATCTTCGCCATCGCAGCTGTCCCCCGGAGAGGAGTCTCTGCTTTAGTCGTCTCCTGTCCCTCAACCTTCGCCCGTTCCTGGACCTTTCGACAATGCTACTGCTAGTCCTTGGACTTCGGTCCTCGACTTCTGTAGATCATTCGCGATCTCCATCGGTAGATGTTCGCCATTCCAAAGGGCACATCCCTGTTCCTGTGCATCCTACCAGCCAACCTACCATCAACGTTCCTGTCTCCGGTTTAGCCTCCTGAGGCCTAACCTAAGCATGCAGCTGCGTGCCAGTGCTCTTCAGCTCACCAGCGCCCTGCAGTGCACCAGCACTCACCAACATCTTGTCAGCGCAAGTTTGCTCTGTCATGCTTTACAGAGCGCCTTGCTTTTCAGCTCGTCAGCGCTCTACAACGCTTCAGTGGCCTTAAGACAAACAGCCTTTATCTGCTCACCCTCAGCACCTTCCAGCGCAACCTCGATAAAGAGAGCACCATTTGCTAGCTCGGCAGCGCTCACCAGCCAACCTACGATCGCCGGTGCAGCAGAGCTTGCCGAAACCTCAGAGAGCGCGCAACTTCGGTCTCCAGCTCTCCTATATGACATCTAGAATGCTCTCCTGTGTGCCAGCGATCTCCAACGTGCCAGCATTCTCCTGCGCGCCAGCACTCTCGCTAGCACACCAGCACTCTTGCCCGCACGCCAGCACTCTCCACTGCCAAAGCTTACAGCTGCTCTCCAGCAACCTCCAGCGCAGCGTTGTACTACGCTCCCGCACTCTCGGGCAGTCGGAGGGGACTGCACTCCGACTGCACAACACCCTGCGCACGGTCTTTCTACGCGCTCATGCTCTCCTACACTTTCTAAAGAAGCTGCTCAGCGCTTTACTGCATGCTAACGCTCTCTGGCACACCAACGCTCTCTTGTGCACTTACACTCACCAATGCACCAGCGCTCGCCAATGCCCCAGCGCTCACCTGCGCATTCGTGCATTGACTAGCAATAGGAACATCACATTGACGGGTCACCATCGCCTCGATCCCCTCCCCGCAAACGCCTTTTAGCGCGTCCGGCGGGGAAAGGGGATCGGGCCTCTACAGAAGGGTTCAGGATTCTGAAACTGCTTCCTCAGAGACTCGTTGTAGGGAACCTTCAGTCCATTTCCTCTTAAGGGATCTGTCTGACAGTGCGTCAGTCAGTAAACAGCCATAGTTCAGTGCTGTGGTCAGGGCAGTGATACAGGCCTTCAATCCAGCTCTATCTGGCCACTCTTCGGAGCATCCTACAGTTACAGCTGACCCTCTGCAAGGAACTATGACTTCTCCCCCGAAGAGGAAAAGAGGAGTCTCAGATTCAGCCACTTCTTCGAGGGTAAAGCTGACTGCGGTTAGACCATCAAGGCCAGCTCCTCCTGCATCTTCCTCTAGATAGTGTCCTACCTTATCAGCCTAGGGAATTGCGTGAAGAAAGGCCCTCATCCCTTCCACCTTTGGATGAAGCCTCCCCTCACTCGGAGAGTTCCCCACCACCAACGGAAATCAGGAGGGACACATCTTCTTGGCCTTTGATGCTGGAGTCCTATGTTCTTCCTCAGGAGTCCAAGGACTCCAAGATTCTTCCAAAGTCCTCATTTAGGACTTCTAATTCTTCAGAAACAGCCTATCGCTCAAGTGATGTCCGTGACCCACCCAAAGAAGAGCTCGTGGGGATGGAAGAGCTGCAAGTCCAACATTGGAGAGCAAAAATAGTCATAAAATGCATGCTGGTAGGTTCTGACTCTCATAAGGGTTCTCGATAGGTTTCCCAACCCAGAGATACCGCCACGGGAAAGCAAGGACACGGTCTTATACTGTTTCTTTGGCACCTAGAAACCCTCAAAGACCAGTGCAGTCTGGCCCTGGTCTCAAGGGCTGAAGGGTGCCAGGGCTAGGATTGCCCTAAAACTCTTTGAACATGCTTCCTCACAACGTTCAGTCTCTACCAATAAGCTTCTCCCACCTCCTCATGTCCAACAGAGGTATTTTGAGATTCTGGAGGAGCTTCGTCCAGCTCTACCTCTCCATCACTCCTTGGAAGAGCTCACCAAGGGTCTCTCTGGAGAGAGACTCCAATCGACAGGTCTCATTCAAGGCAACCAAATTCCTTAACCAGGAGAAGGTCACTGAGTACGACATGCAAGTTATTTCGTGGCTTGATGTCTGGTTAGGGACCTTGGGAATCCTGGTACAAGCTGAACATTTCTCCAAGGAATGTACCAGGAAAGCAGTGGAGGCTTTCCTGCTCTCATGTATTCGCACATTCGAGTTTCTCGCCCACAATTTTCAAACATTTGAGCTAATACTATCCTGAAACATCGGGACGCGATGTCTCAGAGGTGCCACCAACAAGTCCCAAATGCCGAGATCACTAGGCTCAGATATTCCTCACTAGAGGGAGCCTATCTGTTCGAGCCTAAGGACGTGGAACATGCTGCTGAGAGATGGAGGAAGTCCCATCAGGACTCCCTCCTCCATAGGGCTTTGACTTCCAAGCCCTATAAACCACCATTTCCTTAGCAGTCCCATCCAGCTAAGACTAGAACGAACAAGACAGCAGCAAAGACCATTGTGTCTAAAAAGCCCTTTCCTGCCAAGGAGAGGAAAAGCACCAAGATCTCCAGGGGAGGAAAATATCCTAGAGGGAATGGCTGAGCCTGCAAACGCTAGGATAGGCACTACCCCTGCTTGTCCACTAGTAAGGAGATGCCTAAAACGTTGCTAGGACTGGTGGAAGCAACTTGGGGCTGAAATATTCAGTGTCAATAGACTCCTTTGCCATGGGATCAACAAAGGGGCTGGCCCATCGGGTAGAAGTCCAGGACCCTGTTGAAGAAGCGAGGTCCTCAATGGGTCCCCAGGCTTCTTCAGTCAACTTTTTTTTGTGATAAAGGTGTCAGGGTGTTGGAGACCAGACATCGACCTCTCAGCTCTGAACACATTTTTCAAGCAAACCCCGTTAAGCATGGAGACGGCAGACATGGTCAGACTAGCGTTAAGATCACAGGACTTCATGTGCACACTGGACATTAAGGACGGGCTCTTCCTGATCCCAATCCATCCGTCTTCAAGGAAGTACTTAGGATTCAGCCTAGACAACAGGGAATACCAGTTCAAGGTAATATGTTTCAGTCTCTCCACAGCACCTCAAGTCTTCTCCAGAGTGTTTGCCCTAGTGTCATCTTGGGCACACAGGATTGGCATCCGTCTCCTTCGTTATCTGGACTACTGTCTAATCCTAGCAGATATGGTGTCAACCCTTCTTCAACATCAAAACAAACTTCTGAGGCTTTGCAAAGATCTGGGGATCATGGTAAACCTAGAGAAGTCCTCCCTGCTTCCTACACAAAGACTGGTATACCTAAGCATGATAAAAGAAACCAATCTACACAAAGCCTTTCCATCAGACGACAAATAGCAAAGCTGAGAAAGGTCGCAAGACCCTTTCTCAGACGAGAAGAACTTCCAGCCCAGATGTGGTTAGATCTCCTCGGTCACCTTTCATCACTGGCCTGTCTAGTTCCCAACGGTCACTTCAAGATGAGATCTCTCTAGTGGTGACTCAAGTCCCGGTGGAATCAGGCTGTCTATTCTCCGGACATTCGGATCCCCATGGGATCAGCGGAACAGACGGACCTTGAATGTTGGGGGGCCGACAAGAATCTATGAAAGGGAGTGGATCTTCTCCTCCTCCCCCCAGATTTGATGCTGTTCTCAGACGCTTCCAAAAAAAAAAAAAAAAAGGGTGAGGCGCCCACGTGCTTTACCACACGACCTCAGGCCTCTGGTTGGTGTCAGAAGAGTACCTCCACATAAATCTCCTAGAGATGAAGGCTGTCTTTCTGGCTCTCCTACAGTTCCAACGGTTCCTGGTGGGCCACTCAGTGGTGGTGATGAGCGACTAAAAGCAAGGAAGTACCTTTTTGCAGCCCCTATCCCATATAGCAGTAAAGATATTGAGATGGGCCGAGATTCACTCGATATCACTATCGGCATCCTTTATTCCAGGCAAGAGGAATGTGCTCACTGACAACCTGAGCAGAGCATCTCATATAGCGAGTACCGAGTGGTCTTTGAATCATCTAGTAGCCAACAAAGTTCAGACTTTGTGGGGTTCTCCAACAGTGGATCTCTTTGGAATGGCCCTAAACTTCAGGCTCCCATTGTACTGCTGGTGGGACAACACCTACGTTTACGCCTTTCCCCCATTTTGTCTGTTGAGGAGGGTACTCAACAAAGCTAGAGCATTGGTCAATCTCTTAATGACCTTCATAGCTCAGCTATGGCATCATGCAGAATTGTTTACAGACTTTCTGCAACACCTGACAGTCTCCAAGAGAACTTCCTCCACAACATCATAAACTCAAACAACCACATGCCAGCATATTCCTCAAAGACGTAGCTTTGCGACGACTTCACACCTGGAGAAAATCCAGCATTTCCTCTCTGAGATGTTTTCACAACAAGTTGCAAGCAGGATGTCTAGATACCTGCGAAAGTCATCAGCAGCAGTCTACCAGGCAAAGTGGAAGGTCTTCTGTGGTTGGTATCGTGAAATGGGTATCTCTCCACTCGATGCTACTATTCCAGCAATAACGGAGATTTTCACGTATTTGCAAGAAGAAATGTGCCTGTCAGTCTCAGAGGTATAAGGCTATCGCTTAGCCTTAAACCTCGCCTTTAGACTGAATGGAATGGACATTTCCTCATTGCTAGAACTTTCCTTACTCATACGGAGTAATTAACTTACCTGTCCTCAGTCTGATGTTAGACCTCTCCCATGGAAACGTGGTTCGAGTTCTCAGGTCTCTTAAGAGACCTCCCTATGAACCATTACTCCAGGCAACAGATAGTTGCCTAACTTGTACGATGGTGTTCCTGCTAGCTTTGGCTTCCACCAAGCAAGTCGGTGAACTTAGTGGTCTCTCAAACGACATCGCCCATTCAAGGTGATGGGGAGAGGTAACGTTCAGCTTCGTCCCTGAGTTTATTGCTAAGAATCAGAACCTAGGAGTAGCGGATCCTCGATTTGACTACTTAAAATTTCGAGTCTTCGTTCTGTAACAGATAATCATCTCTTACTCTACCCAGTGAGGAGTTTGAGGCTGTACCTTAAGAAAACAACAGAAGCCTGTCCTTGTGTGCTTGCACTCTTCATCAGCACAGGACAATGCACTGAATCCAAACCCTCCTCCTTGACGTCGCCCCAGAGATCATGATGTCAGGGGTGTAGCTACGTCCCTGGCATTCAAGAGAAACTTCTCAGTGACGTAGGTTCTTCAAGCTGGGGTGTGGAAACGTCAAACTACGTTCACATCCCACTACCTGCAAGACCTGACCCACAGGAGACTCGATACGTTTCCTATCGGTCATGTGGTGGCTGCACAACAGCTGGTTTAAGACGTCAAGCTCCTTATTGGACAAGTAGCAGAAGGTTGAGGGCATTGTTACCAGGTTTTAGTCTGCGTGAATGAAAAGGTTTGACTGGCTCTTATTCTTTTCTTCATCCTCCCCTTTCTTGGGTAAAGCTGCATCCTGGGTTCTCTGCATAAGCCAACTTCAAACCACTGCAGGTAACCCATACTTTCTTGTGTACCTAGTATTAAGACTATTACTGTTGCGTCCTCATACCCTAGCGAGGTGGATTGGGAAAGTCTTGGTTACAACAGTTTTTCCTTCCAAAGGCTAATGAATAACTTTAACCGGACGGTCACACTTCTATATATCTCAACACACAGCTTGCTTAGCGAGGTGCAGGGACTTCTTATTGTTGAGTACTGACATACTCAGATAAGGAGCCCACGGGTAAAGCCAAAAGCCAGATTGGCTGGGACGTTCACCTTTCCTAATGGGGGAGTCATCCCTAATAAATAGCATGGTTTTTATTCCAGTTATGGAACAAATGACAAATTCGTATGTAATTTGTATTTTTAAATATTAAACTTAGCCGGTGAATATATAATAGCTGACGTTTCCGACGGCTCGACAGAATTCAAAAACTCGCGAGCGATCGCCATGAAGGTAGCGGGTGTGCCCACCAGCGCCAACTATCGGCCAGATACCGCATATATATGTAAACAGCTTCAGTTCTTCTCTGTCGGTTTCATCGACAAGTCGATTCCACTCGCTATTATGACCTCGAGTTTTCTACCGAATTGGTGAAGTACTTGGTTTTGGTTTTATTGCTTTCGCCGTGTTGGATTATTCAATACTATCCTCAAAAGAAATGCTTTTGAAAGGAGAGTAAAAGTGTTTTGCCCTTGCTTTTATCTCTGGTTTTTTTCCATACAGTAAAAATGGCCGACCCTTCCCTTAGTGTACGGAAGTGTGTTCTAGGCTTTTAGCAATTATCTTATCACGTTATAAATTGTTGCTGTTAATTATAGATTTTCCTCTATATATTTTATATCTCACCCGCCTTTATTAGGCCTCTTCGATTAGCTTTCCATTTATACTAAACATCAATATAAATTTTAATGATTTGTTTATATGCGGCCTTACCTATTCCTCCCCTAATCCGAGAGTAGGCGGTCCTAGCTTGGAAACCGAAGTTAAACAACGTTGAGCCCATTCAACTTTTATTTTCGTTAAGTTCAAATCATTTGCTCTGTAAGAGTTATTAAATGAATATTTTTTAGTAGATATTTTATGAAAGATTTTCTTTGAATAGTCTTCGTGCTGTTTCAAAGATGAACTAACATTTGGTTTATTTATGCTACGCAGTTTGCGCTCTATCGTTACGATAGAGAAAGAGAGAATCACGGTTTCACTTTGCAGAAAGAGTAAATCGATTTTGACGTTTTGTTCATTCTTCTTTCAAAGTGAAATGTTTTAAATACTAATTTAAAGGAACTTGTTAATTTTTCAATTTCTTAGTCCTTTCAGTTTTTTCCTTTGGTCAAATAACCTGTTTATTGACGAAGGGTAAGTGGGCTTTTCTCTTCTGTGTGAAATCAAGAGAGAGAGAGAGAGAGAGAGAGAGAGAGAGAGAGAGAGAGAGAGAGAGAGAGAGAGAGAGAGGGGGGAGTGAGGAAGAGAGAACGTTCCGATCTTTATTCTCGTCCCAAGCGAGTAACGTTGTTCTCGAGTCAGTTTTTTACTCTCGTCCCAAGTCTCTGTACGGGGAGAAAGGATAAAACGTTTTTAGTTTTTATTCTCGTCCCAAGGCACTGTACAGTGAGAGATTGAAAACGTAGTTTTTAATGAACTAGTGTTTAGTCTCCTCCCCAGTCACTGATCCTTTTAACTTTATATATTTCCGTTTTATTCGATATATATGTTTACTGTTTTTTTGCTTGTATTAATGTGCTTACATTATACAACTTATTTCGCAATTATAACCTTTTGATGTAGGGGAGAATTGCGTGCTTCAGGTAGAAATCAGTTTTCATTCATGCCTAATGTGAAATTATTGAAAAATTCGATTTCAGTGAAGTAAGTGCAAAAACAGAAAATCGTAGTGATAAAGTGATAATTGCGCAAAGTGTTTTTTAGAGTTGCGACCGAGGGTTCGTCTGTTCGTGCTTGTCGTTCACCTAGTCCGATACCTCTTTCAGGCTCCCATGCTACCAGGGAGAAGTAATGTCGTAGGACTTATGGGGACGAGAGGCTTTAACCAACGAACAAACGTTCCCTCTATGGTATCGGGCGTGTCTAGCAAGATCGCCCCTACCATAAGACGAGCGAGGCTGTTTTTCTCCTTGTCATCCGAAGGCTTCTTGCTAAAGAAATCTTGGAGCAAAGTTTCTAGGCCCTTAAAGCGGAAGTCAGTCCATTCAGGACAGGTCCAGCGTCCTGGCTGTAGCCATGGGGACAGCTCTGACCCTTTGCAGTCGTCGGAAGACGATTCGCTTATTAAACGCAAGCGTAACACGGGGTCCTAGGGTCGCGGTAAAGGCAATGTTTTGCCAACACAGACATTACCGTCGTCTCGGCCCGTCCCGACTCCTGTTGATCCTAAATGGGTTGTCCTGCAGGACATGCAGACTAAGCTTGCCTCCCTTATGGAGAAGTATGACGTAGAGCAGGTTCACGATGAACCTTCGCTTTCGAGTCGCCGTTACACTAAACGAGACTATGGCCGTCAGCCGCCCAAATGAGCATTTACTCGTCCGTTTGACGTTATGAAACGTGATGTCGGGATTTGTCACGTCAGTCACGTGACTTGGATCCTTACTCGCTGCAGTCCCGTGTTGACTTTCAGCCGCTACCGCAGCCTCGTGTTGACGTTCAGCCGCTGCCGCAGTCTCGTGTTGACGTTCAGGACGCTCGCCAACCAGCTCAGTTGCCTTGTTTTGACGTTGAACGTCAAGCACTGCAGTCAAGAGTTGTTTTAACTGCTCTATCTAGGCAGTCAAGGCAGTCTCGACGTCGAGTGTCCTCCCGCACCTGTTGTTGTTGCTGGTCAGTCCTTTAAGCAGTTACATGACATAGCGTCCTTGACTGCTACTGATGCTCCTTTGCGTGTGGACTCTGCTTGTCAAGCATTGCCACCACGGCAGGTCTCTCCCTTGCTTGAGACTCGGCAATTGTCGGACGAGGTTCCTTCAGATGAGGAAGTTGCTGATCCCCCTCCTACTGATATTCCCTTGGGGACTCTGTCAGACGGAGAGGAGCCTAAAGCTGCTCAGCCCTCTATGGACTTTAAATAAATCATGCTGATTTTTAAGGATCTTTGTCCGGACCATTTTGTAACTGCTGCTCCTCGTTCGCCTAAACGTCAGAGTTTACACTAGGCCTAGCTACTTCGAAGCCGTTGTTTTCTAAGCTAGTGCTCTCTCGCTCTTCTAAGAGAGCTTTACGTTTGCTAGGCGACTGGTTGATCACCAGGAGGAGTTTGGGGGAGACAGCCTTTGCTTTCCCTCCTTTTAAACTGGCTTATAGAGCGAGCGTCTGGTATGACACGGGAGAAGTTCTCGGCTTGGGAGTTCCTGCCTCTGCCCAGATAGACTTCTCAAGCCTCATAGACTCTCCCTGGCGCCTGGCCATGAGACGCTTCAAGATTTTATGGTCAGCTTCAGAGCTAGACCATCTCCTGTTAGGAGTTTTTTCGAGCGTTTGAAGTTTTGCTGTACAATTATATCATGCATAAACAAGGCTATCAGGGATGGCTCCAATGATCTGACAGCCACGTTCTCTGCAGGAACAAGACTATCAGGGATGGCTCCAATGATCTGGCTGCCACCTTCACTGCAGGAGTACGTAAGATGCAAGTGCGCTCAATGTGTTCATTGTCAAGACAAACTTCACGATGAAGTCTACCAAGCTGTCTTGACAGCATTAATGGAAGGCGACTGGATGGTCTCTCTCGACCTTCAGGATGCATACTTCCACATCCCGATTCATCCAAACTTTCAACTACATCTGAGGTTTGTGGACGGGAAAGTAATGTACCACTGTCGAGCACTGTACTCCGACCTCATTCCTGCTCCTCTTGTTTTTACAAGGCCCTTGCAAAATGTAGCAAGCTTTCTACATTTTTTGAGGATTCAGAGCCTCCCTTTATTTTGACGACTGGCTAATCAGGGCGTTCGTCATTATATCGCTGTCTGGAGAGCCTCTAATGGACATTAGACCTAACCAAGGAGCTAGGTCTCATAGTGAACGTAGAGAAGTCGTAACTTACAGTATCCCATCCCAGACTATTCTTTTTTTGGGAATGTGGATACAGTGTCTGATTTTTCGACCCTTTTCGTCTCCCGCAAGAATGGAACAAGCTCTGTTAAAAGTCCTTCACTTGCAAGAGAAAAACAGTTGCTCTGTAAGAGTTTGAACTAGCCTCGTGGGAACTCTTTCATCGCTGGAGTAGTTTATCTCTCTGGGGAGACTCAACCTATGCCCTTTCCTATTTCACCTAAACATTGGAACAAGGAGAAGGGCTTAGTGAGTATCTCTTTCCCAATCTCCAACTCAGTCTAGACATGTCTGACTTGGTGGGACAGCAACATCAGACTTCGAGAAGGTCTTTCTCTTGCGATCGAGAACCCAAACCATGTGTTGTTTTCAGATGCAGCGGATTTGGGTTAGGGAGCTCCACTGGACAGTCTGGAAGGCTCGGTTCTTTGATCCACGGATCAGAAGGAATTCCTTTCAAGGCAGTAACATCTCTCCTTTGGCGAGATTTGTGCAGAAAGGAATGTCTTGGCGGACGGCCTCAGCAGAAGAGGACAAGTCTTCTCCATGGAGTGGACGTTGCATAAGACTGTGTGCGAGAAGCTATGGATGACATGGGGTCTACCCACCATAGATCTTTTTGCTACTCTCTCTGACAGAGAGGCTCTCGACTTACTACTTTCCAGTTCCAGATCCAGAGGCAGCTCACATAGACGCTTTCCTGCTGGACTGGTCTCACCTGGACGTTTATGCCTTTCCACCTTTCAAGATCCTAGACAAGGTGCTGCAGGAGTTCACCTCTCACGAAGGGACCAGGTTGACATTGGTTGCTCCACTCTGGCCCGCGAGAGAGTGAGTAACAGAGGTACTTCAATGGCTGGTAGACATTCCAAGGAGTCTACCTTTAAGGATGGATCTCTTACGGCAGCCACGTAAGGAGTCTTCATCAAAGCCTCCCCGCGCTTCGTCTGACTGCCTTCAGACTATCGAAAGACTCTCAAGAGCTAGAGGATTTTCGAAGGGGGCAGCCAGAACGATTGCGAGAGCTAGGAGAGCATCTACCATCAAGGTCTATCAGTCGAAGTCGGAAGTCTTTAGAGACTAGTGCAAGTCATCATCCATTTCCTCTTCCAGTACCTCTGTAGCCCAAATTGCAGACTTTCTCCTACATCTGAGAAATGTTCGCTCCCTCTAAGCGCCCACTATTAAGGGCTACAGGAGCATGTTGGCGTCTGTGTTCAGACATAGAGGCTTAGATCTGTCCAATAATCAAGATCTCCAAGATCTCCTTAAGTCCTTCGAGACCTCTAAGGAGCGTCGTATGGCAACTCCTGGATGGAACTTAGACGTGGTCCTAAGGTTCCTAATGTCCGACAGGTTTGAGCCATTACATTCAGCCTCCCTGAAGGATCTCACCCTCAAGACGCTTTTCTTAGTGTTCTTGGGTTCGGCTAAAAGGGTCATTGAGATCCATGCCTTCAGTAGGAACATCGGCTTTTCTACAGATAAAGCCACATGTTCACTTCAGCTTGGTTTTCTTGGCCAAAAATGAACTGCCTTCTCGTTCTTGGCCTAAGTAATTTGATATACCTTGCCTGTCAGAGATCGTAGGCAACGAGCTTGAAAGAGTGCTGTGTCCAGTTAGAGCTCTGAAGTTTTATTTAGCTCGGACTAAATCCTTACGAGGTGGATCTGAAGCTTTGTGGTGCTCAGTTAAGAAGCCTTCATTGCCTATGTCAAAGATTGCTTTGTCATATTTTATTAGATTTTTAATCGGAGAGGCTCATTCTCACTTGAGTGAAAAAGATCGTTGCTTGCTTAAGGCTAAGACGCACGAAGTAAGAGCTATAGCAACTTCTGTGGCCTTTAAGCAAAACAGATCTCTGCAAAGTATTATGGACGCGACCGTTTGGAGAAGCAAGTCGGTATTCGCGTCATTTTACTTAAAAGATGTCCAGACTCTTTATGAGGAGTGTTACACACTGGGTCCATTCGTTGCAGCGAGTGCAGTAGTGGGTAAGGGTTCTACCACTACATTCCCTTAATTCCAATATCCTTTTAATCTTCTCTTGAAATGTTTTTAATTGGGTTGTACGGAAGGCTAAGAAGCCTTTCGCATCCTTTTTGATTTGGTGGGTGGTCAATTGTCATTTCTTGAGAGCGCCCAGATTAAGGGTTTTGATGAGGTCCTGTTGTATGGGTTGTCGCCCTAGATATTTCAGCTCCTGGGAGTCTTTCAGCATCCTAAGAGGATGGCTGGGCTTCGTGAGGAAAGCGGACTAACAAGGCATAGTAATCGTTAGAGTCAGCTTCCTTACCAGGTACCTATATTTATTTGGGTTTTGTTATGATATAACTGTCAAAAACTCTAAGCATATACGCCGTAAACTGTATTAATACTGGTCTCTACCCACCACCATGGGTTTGAATCAGCTATTATATATTCACCGGCTAAGTTTAATATTTAAAAATGATATTTTGAATATAAAATAAATTTTTGAATATACTTACCCGGTGAATATATAAATTAAAGGCCCCCCCTTCCTCCCCGATAGAGAGACAGCGGGATAAGAAGAACTGGAGCTGTTGACATGTATATGAGGTATCTGGCCGATATC
>NC_090749.1:10512239-10522239 GCF_036898095.1 Palaemon carinicauda
ATATAAATATAATATATATATTATATATATATATATAGTATATATATATAAACATATATATATATACCTGTATATAAATATATATATAATATATATATATGATATTTATACATTTCATATATATATATATATGAGATATCTTATATATTTATATATATAAATATATATTATGAATATGTATATATATATATTAAAAATCTATATATATATATATATATATTATATTATATATAGATATATATATATATATACTATTAAAATATATATATATTATATTTAATATATATCATATATATCTATATATATATATATATTATATATAATATCCATATATATATATATATATACTATATATAATATATATATATATATATATATATATATATATATATATATATATTTATATATATATATATATATCCATATATACATATATATATATATATAAATATATATATATATAAATATATATATATATATATAATTTATATATATATATATATATTAGTATATATGCATATATATATATATATATATATATATATATATATATATATATATATCATATATATATATATCTATATACGTATGTATATATAGTTATATACAGGGTATATTAGATAAATATTATATATAGTATATATACATATAATATACATATATATATATATATATATATATATATATATATATAATATATATATATATATAATATATGTATATATATATATACATATATATAAGCATATATATATGTATATATATGCATATATACATGTATATATGTATATATATATATATATATATATATATATAATATATATATATATATTATATATATATATATATATATATTTATATATATATATATATAGAGAGAGAGAGAGAGAGAGAGAGAGAGGAGAGAGAAGGAGAGAGAGAGAGAGAGGATGAGAGAGAGAGAGAGAGGTTACCGGAATGCTTTTTGTTATGTCTAAATATATGCAACCATAAATTGGTGGAAATATCTATACCTTTTGACATTGAAAGAAATTATATATCCGGTATTTGTGATTTTTATTTATTATATGAGTTCATCATTCATTTAAGTTCAATTGATAAATTTTGTTACGAATGTACAATTATTTCTATGGAATAATCTCAATACTTCTTTGTTAATCCATTCAGTTATAGAACTGTCACGAGACAGAAAAATAAAGCTATTAACATAATGAGTAATCTTCCACAATATCTATTTCTCATAATTGATCAATGAGAATGAAGGTAAGGAGATGAGAGGACGAAACAGAAGAGACAGAGATAGATAAAATGAAAACTGTTTAACAGTTTCATCATCGTGCTAATGTCTTTGAAGGCCCCCCCCCCCCCCCTCTCTCTCTCTCTCTCTCTCTCTCCTCTCTCTCTCTCTCTCTCTCTCCTCTGTTGACAACACAACCGAAACGGGTCTTTGCCTCCATCGACAGATCCTGTCAATCGCTACAGAGTTGCTGTCAATATTCCATGGAACCTTATCATCAGGTCTCAGTTTACTATAGAATGTTCGGCTCAATATCGCAGTCGATAACGGAAGACTGAGGAGTTAATGATAAAAAAATATGATTTCTTTTTATTAGAATTAATATATATATATATTTTTTAGATGATTTAAAGGATACCTTAATTCTATGGACAATATATATAATTGAATTATCAGGGCGAAGATATTAGCTTTGGAAATGAGAGGCTGTACACACACAATAAAGATCAATTCCCATCAGAATAAGTCAATAAGAAGAAGACGGCCAAATTTGCTAAAATGCTTAATTGATCATATTCTTCCTGTTCCCCTTTTATTAAAACATGAACATATTTTCTAAAGTTTAAAGTCTTCTTTTAGAAAATCCTCCATCAATTCTGTGAATGATCTATAAAACCAAGCATAAATATCTTTGTGTTTTCAGAAAAAACAGGATTTGCGGAGGACTACGAAAATTATAGAAACAGGAATGATGATACATAGGCTTTTTGTGTTGTGGTAGGGAGGCAGAGGATACTACTGAGCATATTTCTAACTGTAATGAGTGAAGGAAATTTAGAAATAATAACGTAGAAATAGGGAATTTTAGAAACCCCAACTAAAGAAGTTGCCCAGTATATTGAAAAGGCCCTAGAAGTTATAAATAAAATAATGCAAGCTTTGCTGTCTGTGTAGGAGGTAACCAATGATAAGGAATTTTCTGCAGATTGCAGTGTTTTGCACCTACTACGCTTCCTCTAGTAGTGTGCCCACGATCACAGTGTTGTGGGAGAGAGCAACGAGGAACCTGGAACCCGGAACGTTTAACTAATGTGCAAACGGAAACAGACTGAATCTCAGTACAGACTGACAGACAGACACCTTACATGTAAGTTAAATGTTTCAGTAAGCAAATAGAGAACATTATACAAGGCAGACTTCAACTCGATGGTTCGCTTCCCGTTATGAAACAATATATAGTGCTATCCTTTTTTTTTTTTCCTTTTCATATGACTTTGATTCATAATGAAGAAGGATAAGTAGAATTATTCTTATATTATCAATTACTTAGAGCTTTTCTTAGGTATCTTTCATTGAATAAAGAAAGAAGAAATAAGCTTCAAATAAGAATTCCCATAGTATATAACCGTGAAACAATATTCAAACAGTTACATTACAAAAAATTGATTGCTACAACTTCTGAAACCCAAACAAAAAACAGAGAATAAACCAACGGGGTCTTCTTATCCTCATCTTTCTTCTTCTTCTTCTTCTTCTTATTCTTATTCTTCTTCTTCTGTCTCATTTGCAGACATTGGTAAAAGGCATTTTGAAAGTTCCTAGATAGTTTATCAGGAGAGCAGATGTCCTCTGAGGTAGTGAACTAACAAAAGACGACTCCAAATATTTGGGTACGATTTTTTTTTTTCTAAACTTTTCACACAAGAAGCGTCTTGTAGATATAGAATAAATATTTTAAGGTTTTCTTTGGACCTCAGATCTCTGTAAGGCTTCGGGGTTTCCTTATAAAGTCCACTTTTGGTTTGAAGAGAGAGAGAGAGAGAGAGAGAGAGGAGAGAGAGAGAGAGGAGAGAGAGAGAGAGAGAGAGGAGAGAGAGAGAGAGAGAGAGAGAGAGAGTCATATGAAGGGAAACGTTACTTCTTAACAGGTTCCAAAATGGAAAAGGAGCCTTAAAGCCCCAAAGCCCTCTTACTTATAGTGTCGTAAATATCACTTCTTCTAATTAAGATCCCTTCAAGGGTGATTTGAGGTCATCCTTGACCCTTGATTTACGATGATGATGCTATTTTCTTCTTCCTTCTTGACCTGGTGCATCTTAATTTCTAATTGTGTTTGAAAAAACTTTATAATGTAATGAAAGTGAGTAAAGAAGGCAGAAAATTTCAAAGTAGACATTATTTAAAATATTACTAAGATTTTTACTACAAAGAATAATAATATATTTTAGGTTAAGGAAATAGATATTACAGTCTGTACTACTTCCTGTTCATCATGTAACAGATTTCAGTTATAATGAAATGGTGTTGGTTTTTTGAGAAATATTAACGAAGCAAAAGGTTTCGTCTCACAAGTTTTCCTTTTTAATTACTCCTTTCTATTTCATCCAGATCTCTAAAACTCTTTCTTTCCTAAGTCCTTCTTTCTTCTTATAAGCATTCAATTGTGTGGTTTCGATTTTGGTCTTTATTTTCATTTCTTTGCTATATGTGATATTCAGGTTTAACACTTGTTGATATCGTACTTTGTTGGTGCTTTCCACAATTTCCTTTTTTTGTTCATCATCGGTTATATTTTCCATAAATTGATTCCGTTCAAGAAACTGTTTCTAATATCCCACTCTTGTTTTCATAAGAGACTCATATCCCTTTCTCCCCTTAATTAATGTGAAAATAGATTTGCAGAGACTTATTTTTCCAGATAATATATTTTCTATCGTTTTTCAGCTCTTCAATGTCTTTACCTGTTAAACTTTACTGCAGTCTTTCAATGGAGAATGAATGGTAAAATGTGTTTTTCCGATTGTTGTATACAACAGTGTGTTAAGTAAAACCCCTTCAGAATTTCTTCTTATTCTAGACTACATCTTTCCTCTGTCCTCATAACGCTGAATTGCCTTTTTGGTCATGACAAAGCTTTCCCTTCTAGACAATGATCACTTCATTTTGGGATGACATAACCTTTTCTTCTAATTTGATCATAATTCCGTAAATTTATACTTGGAATAGGAATTGCCCTGACTTAGAACTAAACCTTGAAAAGTTTGTTTGATATCTGAGGGATATTCGACAAAAGATAAAATGGACAATAGATTTGGCAATTCGTTTCTTGTTTTTTTAGGAAAATGATAGGATTATAGAACCCGTTCTGAAATAAGGCAATCTCGATTCACGCCAAAATAATAACAACATCAACAACAACAACAAAGAGAAGAGCAAGAGGTAAACTCAACATCAGATTCCTTCATCACCTTTAAGTTACAACGGTGTCTAAGCAAAACATCTGTTGCTCAGCAATTCTAAAATCAATTTGATTACCATTTTAACGAATAGCACTCTCTCTCTCTCTCTCTCTCTCTCTCTCTCTCTCTCTCTCTCTCTCTCTCTCTCCTCTCTCTCTCTCTCTCTCTCATAAAATATTTGCAATCTGATATTTCAGCAGAATACCTTTTCACACTGATATATTCCATAGAAAAATCACAGCAACTATATTTTCGGTAAGGCCGCGACAACCGATTTTCGTCGGCGACGTAAATTTCTCCTAGACTAATTCACTTATCTAAATTAAATTATCAGGGAATTTATCGGTCTGATATTTACTTTGTTTATAGCAATTTTCATGATGATATCTGCTACAGAAAAGTCACAGCAGAAGTTTTTTTTTTTCTTTATTATGAGTGCAACGGTTATTTTTGGCGTCGTATCAAATGGCTCCTAAACTAATTTACTTAATTCAAATGAAAATTTAATTGAATGTTATTAAATGTATTTTCTCTGATCCTTACAATTTTCATTTTAATATCTGCGATAGAAAAGCCTCAGCTGCCATTCAAGAGCGGCCTTTAAAGCATTTAAAAGCATCTATACATACATACATGCATACATGCATACATACATAAATTCATACATACATACATAAAATGAAGTATTACTGAGAAGATCAAGATGTATATTTAAGAGAATAAAAATGTAATTATCGTGATAGTGAGCGACATTCAACGAAGGAAACTACAAGTTCCAAACATAATACCCGTCCAGAGTTGCAATTATTTAGTTGTTAAACAAGAAAAAAAGAATAGTAAGTTAAATGGTATGCTTAACACATAAGAATATGTCTCACTACTATTTTGCTTTATTAATTTATGGGTGATATTACACAATTTATTTCATCGATTCCTATAACTGGCCCTTTTCTAAGAAGCGTCTCGCAACCCTTTCTGTTCCCTGAACACAAGAACAAACATCCTGCAAATGACAAAGATACAAAACAGATCCACAAATCTGTTAAACCAATTGTTGCAGAATTCCTGCAATCAATACATTACTTATGTTTAGGAGACTACATTACGAGATAAATAATTATTTATGAATAAATGAGAGCCCAGATGTGACATTTATTTTGCAACTGTGGTCATAAATTTGTGAGCGTCATATAATTCATGAAACAAACGTTGGCTCTAAAAAAATGATGTGCTGTACTTCATGATTGTTTATAACCTTTTCATTTCATGATACAGGTAATAATGAACATTATTCGACCGGAAGTTCAATTGCCTTTAATTGTGAAGGATTCATATCCGCACCAGAGGTGTCTCATTCCTTACTAATGATATATAGTGATTGTAACTTAGTTTGCTGTTATCCAAACGGTATCAGCTGATTGGATCATTAATCTCTTTCTACGCAAAGGAAACAGACGGGGATCAAATCAAACTTAATGTTTACTAATATTAGAAAATCAGCAACTTCTGTACTATAAGTGTTACTTTCTTAAAGGATTTATTCGTATTTTCTGGAACAAAAAAAAATCTCTTCTCATTCAGTGGAGGAGCAAAAAGCATCAGGATTTTTTACTGGGGAAAAGCTTACTTGTTTTGGAGGGTCTGTGCAGTTTCCAACTCACCCCCCCCCCCCCCCCCCCCCACACACATGTATTACAGGAAAGTCCTTTGTTCAAGACGATGAAATTAAATAATACTTTTATAGTCCTCTAAGTAACCAACAGATGGCTACAGTGAGGCATTTTTGGCATTAAAATACTGGATACACAGTATTTTAACCCCCAAAATGTTTAATTGTTTTTTCTTCTTTAGGAAAATTCCTTCATGAACATTCTATCAATAATTTCGTTTACGCCTTCGATGAAATTAAATAATACTTTTATAGTCCTCTAAGTAAACAACAGATGGCTTCAGTGAGGCATTTTTGGCATTAAAATACTGGATACACAGTATTTTAACCCCCAAATGTTTAATTGTTTTTTCTTTTTTAGGAAACTACTTTATGAACATTCTATCAATAATTTCGTTTACGCCTTCGCCGATTATTCACGCTAAGAGAGACATTTTTATTTGTCCTTCTTTAATCTAATGACTTGATAATGAGAGTGTTCCTAATAGCAGTATATTTGATGTCTCCTGTGCAATAATGTTCTACTTTTGTCCACTTGGTATTTATCCGGAAGATTCTACCCAAATTGTTAGAGTCTCTCAATGTTGTTATACCTAACTTAAATATCAACAAGAACACAGGAAAGATAAATGAGTATCATTTCCCTCATCGTATGTCAATTGACTCATCTTCTAATCTAGATTTCAACTTTATGATAAAGTTTTCAGTACCAACAACTATAAAACAATGAGATCCATTTGAACAAATTGTTTTAGGAAAGGATTAACATCAAACACATTAACATCTAAATAAAAAAAACTTATTAAATTTAATAACATATCAATTAAAAGTCACTATTAACTTTTCTAGAATGTCTTTCCGTGTTGCGAGGATCTGAAAGTGTTTCTATTGTTGCACGCTGGATGATGTCAGGAGGGGCTATAGTATATCCCTTTGATGATACACTTCTCTCTCATCCTATTGACAGTAGAGTTCTCAACTGAAACATGAAATGTATAAAAGTCTTCCCTTAGTCAAATGAGGCGAATAAGTTATGCCAAAGGTGTTCTTTCGTTCTCTCTCGGTGTCTCAAAGGTTCTGCTGATGCTCACGTTCATCCAACTGCAGAGTTTATAACGAAGTGTTTCCGGATATATTACTGTCTACCTCTTCTAAAACGTATTTTGAATTTGTGTGTGTGCGTATGTCCCGGTGTAAATCGTGTGAGTTCTCATATTTCCTTTCTGTTACAGAAATAGATTAGATTTTCCAGCGAAGTGACAATCAATCTATTTCAAATTCATTTATAAATCATTTGTCTCCAGGCAAAAGACAATTCCAACCTGACAGAAACTAAAAAACTCAAATCCTCCGAGACAAAATTAATGATTTGTCTTGATATTATTATTGATAAGATATAAAACTATTTTCCATTTCTTCATTTTATTCAGAAATTTCCGTCTTATTGACTGGTATAATGACTCAGGGGAATATATTCTATTCTATTTAATTTATGAAGACGAAACAAAAATAACTTCACTGAAAAAAATAAAAAGATATATTTCATCGAGACAGGAAGTTGTAGACATATTCGTTTCTGTCCCTTTGTCAAATACTTGACAAAGAAAATTGACAAAACAAATTGACAAAGCGAATAGACAAAGCAAATAGACAAAGCATGCCCTCCCGACATTGCACCCAGAGTAACTCCTCATCAAACCAAAACGACGACGACAGTAAACAACCATCATGGCTGCTGTGATCATAGCTAAAGAATCAATGTTAATTTCCTTTAATGGCTATATCAAGAATAAGAAATTCATTGCGCCTATATAATTCATAATTTGGGAATCTAATCAATATCACCTTCAAGTATCTTCTAATATTACTTTTCAAATATATTCCACTTGACCTCGGAATTTCTCTCGTTCACTAAAATCTCCTTCTGTTACCACGAAGGTCTCTTTATATTTTGCTTCATCAAGCAAGAACAAAGACTCTATTCTCTTCAATTGTTGATCATGAAATCTCTCTCTCTCTCTCTCTCTCTCTCTCTCTCTCTCTCTCTCTCTCTCTCTCTCTCTCTGGGGATTAGAATAGGGGATAATTAATCATAATAAACTTTGTGCAATGTTGATAAACGCAAAACAAAAGAATTCATCACTTTTATGAAAGACGAAATTGGAGAAGACAATAGGTAAAGGGATAATGAATGATGATGAAGGGGGGAAAACAATACAGGTAAGAAGGAAAGTAAGAAACAACAAAACTAAGGTGAAACAGAGATCAACGAAAAAGGAAAAATAGAAAAACTGTTAAAACGGGGAAGAAATCTTCTCTCTCTCTCTCTCTCTCTCTCTCTCTCTCTCTCTCTCTCTCTCTCTCTCTCTCTCTCTCTCTCTCTCTCTCTCTCTCTCTCTCTCTCTCTTGTCCTTCATCTTTCATTGATTATGTTTTGTGTTTCACGTCAAACATTTCTTGATGATTTTTTAAAGAGAGAGAGAGAGAGAGAGAGAGAGAGAGAGAGAGAGAGAGAGAGAGAGAGAGAGAGAGAGAGATGTGGCCAAAAGAATCTATTTGACATCAGCCATCACCTCTTCAATGATAATGATGATATTTAAAAAAAAGTACATAAAATCCGTTTGTGGAAAAAGATTCATAAAGACTTTCAAGATATCTTTGAATTAATGGAATAGGATGATGCAATCAGTGCCAGCACTGATGCCGAGTTCATTGGTTTGCTTAAGCAGAGATTTCAAGTTATAAAGCAGACTGTTTTCTTTGTAATTTTCATTTTTTATTTGGGAATAATCTGTTTTCATTAGCGAGAGAAGTTTAATTGATTTAATGTAATATTCATGATATCCAAAGTTAGATGCCTCATTGCTTCAGTTGATCTACGCCTTACGGAAAAATGAGACGAACTGAGTGCGAATAGATTGTGGTCGAACACTTGAGGAAAGTTAGAACCATTTATTTCTATTCAATCATAGAAATATTCTCTCTCTCTCTCTCTCTCCTCTCTCTCTCTCTCTCTCTCTCTCTCTCTCTCTCTCTCTCTCTCTCTCTCTCCTCAAAGAGATTCCATATATCCATTATTATTATTATTATTATTATTATTATTATTATTATTATTATTATAAGCTAGCCTATAACCATAGTTGTGAAAGCAAGATATTATAAGTCGAAAGACTCCAACCGGGAAAATATCCCAGTGAGGAAAGGAAACAAGGAAATAGATAAACTATAAAGGAAGAATAAACAATCAAAATAAAATATTTCAAGAACAGTAACAATATTAATTATATCCTTCACATATAAAATATAAAAACTTCCGAAAAAACAAGATAGAACAGTATGCCCGAGTATACCCCCAAGCAAGAGAACTCTAATCAGCCGCTTCATGAATGACTTCTCGTCTCGAATGTGCATCAGTAAATAAAGCATATTAATGATGTTTGCATCATTTAATGCTTGGATTCTCAATGAAATATATACTTCATTTGTGAAGCGAGGAGAGCAGCCAAACCTCATCCTAACGTAGCTTGGTAGAAACGGAATTTAATTGTTGTCTTTTTAAATGAACAAATTTACCAATGGAGTTGAATTACTATCATTATTATTATGAACGTTATTAGTATTACCACTTTTAGTATTTTCATCATTGTTTTTATTATTCTCTGATGCCAAATAGGTAACAATGAACATCTAAATAACACCGAAAAGAACAGCAGGTAATCTACACGATTCATCTTACCGCTTCACCTGTGACATCCAGGTATTCTGAAAAGTAGATTTAAACAAAGTTTTATTTTGTGCAGATAGCTGGAATAAGACAAAGATCTCTGCAAGTGACTTCTTCTAAAGACATCAACA
>NC_090749.1:10524739-10534739 GCF_036898095.1 Palaemon carinicauda
TTAACAACGTCAAAAACAGATATGTCATATATAAACTATAAAAAGACTCATGTCAGCCAGGTCAATAAAAAAACATTTGCACCAACATTGAACTTTTGAAGTTCTACTGATTCAACTACCCAATTAGGAAGATCATTCCACAACTTGGTAACAGCTGGAATAAAACTTCTAGAATACTTTGTAGTATTGAGCTTCATGATGAAGAAGGCCTGGCTATTAGAATTAACTGCCTGCCTAGTGTAACGAACAGGATAGAATTGTCCAGGGAGATCTGAATGTGAAGGATGGTCAGAGTTATGACAAATCTTATGCAACATGCATAATGAACTAATTGAACGACAGTGCCAAAGATTAATATCTAGATTAGGAATAAGAAATTTAATAGACCGTAAGTATCTGTACAACAAATTAAGATGAGAATCAGCAGCTGAACACCAGACAGGAGAAAAATACTCAAAACAAGGTAGAATGAAAGAATTAAAACACTTCTTCAGAATAGATTGATCAACGAAAATCTTAAAAAAGTTTTTCAATAAGCCAACTTTTTTTTTGCATTTGAAGAAGACATAGACCTAAAGTGTTTCTTAAAAGTAAATTTGCCATCGAGAATCCCACCTAAAATTTTAAAAGAGTCATATAAATTTAAAGAATCATTATCAATACTGAGATCTGGATGTTGAGGCACCACCGTCCTTGACCTACTTACAATCATACTTTGAGTTTTGTTAGGATTCAACTTCATACCCCATAATTTGCACCATGCACTAACTCTAGCAAGATCCCTATTATGGGATTCAAAAACTCCAGATCTACATCCAGATGGAATTGATGCAAAGAGAGTAGCATCATCTGCCTATGTAACAAACTTGTTTTCGAGGCCAAACTACATTTCATGTGTATTTAAGTTGAAAAGTAATGAGCCAGGAACGCTAAATATCACTTTCTATACTCACTAAGGTGCCCATCAACAACATCTATTACTTAAAATATTAATAATGGTGCCATGTCAAGATCCATCCACTTTGGGTTTCAATACTAACAAGTGGCTTATGATTAACATGGTTAAATATGACGAATGCAACAAATATTATACAATAATTACTCTTTCCCCTTAAGGTCAAGTGTAGTGTAGTATCAGAGTAAGAGTAGTAGGATTACATAGATGTAGGAGATGGCAAGATGGTGATATAAGTAACTTTGCAGTCTGAACCAGCGACGAGTTTCTTCACGGGGAAAGAATTTGTCATAGGATTCATTAGATATTCTCAACCCTTTATTTTTTAAGGGTCTCCAATAATAGTAGATGAAGTGCAAATTAATAAAATAATTGTTACCGTTTATGGTTGTTGTTGTTGTTGGAGTATTATAGCCAACACTTGTTGTTGGCACGGGCCTTTCCCTTGGTTGGCCCGTAGATAATCTGTAAAATTATAAGGTGATTACATTATTGGAAATTTGAAAGGTTTTTAGTAGTAGAAAAAGATGTGGACAGGGTAAGGATGATGGTGGTAGTAGTAGAAGGCCATCATTTCTCGGATAGTGGTAGTTTGAAAATTGGGGTGTAAGGCTTTTGAAGGATAGAGAAAGGGATGCAGGTGGGGTTGTCCAACCCTTTACTCCCTAGGGTCCCTGCGGAGAGTTTTTAGTGGTAGATTAGTTGAGAAGTTACAGAGGATGATGTGAATAGAGCCTTACAAATGAGGGGATGAGATGGTGCAATGAAACGATGAGGTCTTTACCTTGGTGGAGGTAGTGTTGAAAGCAACTGCGAGTGTGTGTCTGGAACTTAAACTTGATCAGGCTCTTTCCAAAATTTTTTTTTTCTTCATCTACCACTATTTATGTAAATTATTACTAATTCTTCCTAAATGATATAAAAAATTCCATTCAAAGTTATCAAAAATAATTATAAAAACCAAAGCGTATCTTTAAACGGTCAAAAAACCCAAACTCTTTTAAAATACATCATTATGTTGATAAAATATCTTTTTATCTTACCCAAACTCGTCCGGAATTTGCCTAATATTAAACGTTCACTGAAATTGGAGGGAGCCTTTCTTGTTCCATCTGTAATCAATAGGTAAAGAAACTGAATGATAGAGTAGAAACGTGAAAACTTTATTCTCGTTGACTCTAATGGAGATTGATTAATGCAATTTTCCATAGATTTTGCAAAAATAGAAGAACTCGCAACACAGTTTTCTTTCGTTTCCTGTCTTGACTTTCGAGTGGGACTAAATGATATCTAATTCTATACCATCACTTTATCTTAGTCTATATGTTAATGAATGTTGCATTTTTTAATCCTTCTTATTCTATAATGACCTTTGGTCTTTTTCTAGTTAGGTTTGAGGGAAAACACGAAGATCTGGTCTTCTATTCTGTTGTAAGAGAGGAAAGATAGCGAGTTGTGGAAAACTATAGCAATAATAGATTATTTTCTTCCTTATTCACATTGGCAATTTAGTTAAATTGAGAGAGAGAGAGAGAGAGAGAGAGAGAGAGAGAGAGAGAGAGAGAGAGAGAGAGAGAGAGAGAATTTTACTATAAAATATAGGCATTTAAAGCAAAGCAATGAAGGAAAAAAGACAATAGAAAGGAAACAAAGAAGTTAACTTGAGAATATTTTCCTTCGACCTATGATGGAAGGAAGACAAAGGAAACTCCACCTCGAATGACTGTGAGTCACTGATCAGACACAGTCACTCTCTACATATATAGTTCCCCTGACTGACATTAGCCCGGAAAGTCCCACCTCGGACAGTAAGCCACTCACTGATCAGGCACAACTCTCCTGCACGTATAGTTTTCCTGACATTTGCTCGTTTATAAGTGAGTCTTTTGGTACAGTGGCAGCGTCATATTGACTTAGATGGAAAGGCCAGCATTCGATTCTCCCAACAGACGAGGGAAATAAGTTTTGTTGCGGCTCTTATTAATAATAGCTTATCATTAGTTGGAAATTCGTAATTTACACAGCTAAGTATAATGAATTATAAAATTAATAATTTATTGTTTCATTATACCTGTTTTCTTTCTTACTATTTCGTTTGAGTTTAATCTTTACTTCTGCCAACCTTTCCAACCTTTGGTATTGCAATCTCCTGATTTTCCAGATAATTAAATCTTTGCTTAATATACAGATTGGTAACAGTAATTACAAAAAGCAAAATTATAACATCCAAGTTTGAACTTCTAAAGTTTCAATGACTAAACTCTTAGACTTAAAAGGAACATTCAATTATTTAGTTGCTGTTTTCACTAAAACTTCTTTCAAAATTGAGGTTATGCAAAACCAAAGAAAACTGAACCATTGTGGAAGCGTTCACTATAAATCCCAAACTGATTGTTTGCCTAAACATTGAGTTCCTTACTCAGATATTATTCATATGTTGTGAGAAGAAGAAGAATAAGAAGAAGAGGAAGAAGAAGAAGATATAAGTTCAGTGCTGGGTCAAAAATGGACTGCATGCTCAGGTACACTGATATCAAGGTGTCGAAGATTTTCACATACTGCCCTAACTAGGTTATGGCCCCTTGGTCAGAGTTGAGGTCTTGGTGCATCTTCGTCAAGTGATGCTCTGAGGACAGCAGAGAAGTTTGGAGTAAATTGTGGAGTGTAAACATTTAACAGAAAACAAAGTTACATTTGCATAAATTCTCTCTATTAATGGAGGTAACATGGGTTCGGTCTGCGTGTTGACTATCTGAGTGGAAGGAGCGCACCCTAGGATAAACCTCATTACTCTATTTTGGAACAGTTCTAGAGGTTGTAACACCTGTCTGGGTAATTGAATTAAAGTTGGAGATAAATAGACAACAACTGACCTTAGGAAGAGGAAATAGAGGTTTTAGCCATGGGGATAGATTTACCTGTGGCCCTGGTGGCAAGCCACTTGATGGGAGTGAACCGAGGCTCCAGTCGATCAAGAAGGTTTTGCACCATGGGGTGAATTCGTTGTCGCACAGATATAGCAGGGGTAATCCTGACTGGTGAACCTTGATATGTATACTGTGTGCAGTGAGGTATAATATTCCCACCCATAATGAACACTGGCAGGTCTCGGAGATTCTGCGCAGAGAAGACTCTGCTTTTTTATCTGGGGAGAGTATGAGGCCACAGGAGGTACAGGACCTGTAGAAGTCTTGAAGGACACGCTGAAGGTCTCGATGGGTAGTGGAGTGGATACAGACATCATCCGCATAGCAGGTTACAGTGGTTCCAGGGATAGCAGCGAGGAGAAACAGTACTCGGTGCATAAGTATATTAAAAAGAAAAAGGCTCAATACACCGCCCTGAGGTGTGACATGCTCAAATTTTTCATAGGAGCTACATACACCCTTAAAGAAAACATGTGATTTTCTGTTACTGAGATAACTGTTTATCCACTTCAGAAGGTTTCCTCTGACACCAAATTCGACAAGCTGATCAAGAATTATATCTCTGTTGGCTATATCAAAAGCACTTTTGAGGTCTAGGAAGGCAACTACACTCTTGGAGGACAATCGGGAGTAGAGTTCAGCTAAACAGTGAAGAGTACTCCTCTGTGGAAGAAAGCCATACAAATGGGGAGAAAGTTTTTCTTGTAACTGGTACATTAGTCTGGTTAGTAATATACGCTCAAACACATTACTAAAACATGAGGTAAGGGAGATAGGCCGGTATTTATCAGTTCCATGCTTTGGTATAAAAAAAATTGTGCTAATGGTCCCGGCAGCAGGTACATATCCATGTTGGTAGCAAAGATTATACAATTGTAGAAGAGGATTTCCATGAACCTTCAGGAGGAGACAAAGCACTTGTTAAGTAAGGCCATCATCTTCAAGAGCAGAATTTTTATTTCCCATACCAGCACGTCACAGCTCATCCTCGGTGATCAGCTCTTTGTCCTCCTCGTATGATTCCAACAATGCAGCCATCAGACGAAGATTGCGTAAATTGCTCTGGGAAGAAAGTGCTTCTTGGATTTGTACAGGGAGATTACTGGACCGTGACTGGGTTGACCAATTAGTGATGAGATCCTCTGTGCATATGCTTGTGGACTGTGATGAAGTGCACATGTGGTTTTTTCTTGACAGTCCTTTAGATGAGAAGCCACATGGTCCAAATGCTAGTCTGGTGGTTAATTAGATCAGTGTATATATACCATGACTCAGTGTAGACACACTTCTGGAGAGCATCCCTCGCCTGCTGATATTGAAGTAGATAATTGGTGTCGGTTGTGTCTGAAAGGCAAGACCAGCATTGGCTGCAACTCTCTCTCTGCTTGCTTAATGAGTTCATCCAAGGTCCAAGCATGGGCAACAAGATGACTTTTAATGGGATGTCTGACAATATATAGTTGATAGAAGTCATGGGTAGCTTTCACCAAAGAATTATTTAGGTGTTTTGGAGAGTGTTTATCAAAGGTAGGTAGGACAGAGGAGATATATGAAACATATGTTGGGCAGTACTTGGGTGGGATGTTGATGCGGGTACAATGATAGTGGTCACTTGGATGAGTCTGTATTGCGTATTCTAAACATAAGGCAACATGGTCAGAAAAGAGCGAGGGAACAGAATGACAGGAGACATGTGATGCCACGAGCCCAGATGTAAGAATATGATCAAAAGTGCCCCCGTCCACCCCCCCCCCCATGGATGTGTGTAGCACCACCTGTATCCCATCTGGTTAAATGGTAACGATGGATGTAGTTGAGCAGAGGAACTCCACTGCGGTTGGGGATCGGAGAGACATCACCTAGATCTGGGTGTCTGGCATTGAAATCATCCATGTAGATCATGCCATGGTTTGTAGGTGTAGGAAGTGCTGAGAGGTTAATTAAGCCAGGAGCAGAGTAAAAATTGCATAATCGAATATGACCATCACCTATCTTAGCCTGAAAAAGTTGGAAGGTCATGATGAGCGAAGGAGTTGATGAGGGAGAGTAGAGTGGATGTAAGTAATAAGACCATTCCTGAAATGATGTACATATGAAACATAACCGGAGAGTGTTGGAGCTTCATCACCTGGCTTATCACTGCCAGGGAAGGCTTCTTGAATAAATATTAATTATGGGTGATGGCAATAAACATATGTCATGAGTGCAGTGAGTCTGGAGTATTGTATAATTTCAAGGGCATTCCATGAAAGGACATGTAGTTGCATGAGTCTAGCAATTTACCCTTAACGCTGCGAGCGACAGGTCGAGCACGTACTGGAGAAGCAGCACTGTTAGATGGTGCACCAAGTGTAGGAGGCTGGGCGGGCAGGAGGCCACCAACCCTTTCAAGACAAGAGGCAACAGTGTTTAGCTTCTCAGTATGTGAGACAACAGAGGTCATGAGAACTTGTTGTGCCTTGACTAGTGTGTCGAGGTTACTTGTAGTGGTACCCTGCTGAATGATCAAGCTATCAAAGAGTGTCGTTAGTGCTGTACAGTGCGATTCCAAGACAGCAACAGCCTTACGAAGTTTTGAAATTTCAGCTGATTCAGGAGGGCATAACGAGGAGGTTGACACTGCTTGTGGTGGTGGAGTCAGTGGAAGTGACTGCGTGGAACATCCATGCGAAACATTAAGTCCTGCTTCACCACAACGAGGGCATTTCCAATGCACAGTCTCTGGAGTTGATGCTGATTCTGACAATGATGTGGAAGCATTAGTAACAGGTTTACGGTATGGACAGGTGCGTGTGGAATGGGCTGCAGCACACCAGGCACACTTAGGTAAGGCAGAGCAATATAGGGAGATATGGCCAGTACCCCAGCAGTTAAAAACAGTTGGGCTGATCCTCCTTCATTCTGCGTAATTCACAAGGAAGTAGGCAAGGGAAGAAGGAAAACTCATAAACAGATGGTGGTGGTTCTAGTAGACTCCATGTGATGACAATGCGATTAATAGGGTTCCCATTTTGAAGAAATCTTCATGCACTGTATACACCAGGTAGTTCCTTAGCAAGGTTAGGGTATGCTTCAATAGAGTAACGAGTAATGAGATATGTTAAATACTTACGGGGTCTTTCTATTGAGTCTTGAATATTCAGGCTTATGGACAGAAATTCACCACCTTTCACCCTGCCAATGATGTCCTCATGACTCCTTGCAATATATACAAATTTAGATATGATAGCAGACATCTTTACCTCTGCTAGCTCCTTATCAAGATTGAAGGTTCTGTTTACTTCAGTCAGCCATCGTAGAGGTTTCCTAAGAGCTACGGGTGACAAAAGATGGAGGAAAGGCGGGTGGCAGTTGCAACAAATGGAAAGGTTCGTTCATCTTCTCTCTCTCTCTCTCTCTCTCTCTCTCTCTCTCTCTCTCTCTCTATCTCTCTCTCTCTCTCTCTCTCTATATATATATATATATATATATATATATATATATATATATAAATATATATATATATATATATATATATATATATATATATATATATATATATATATATATGTATATATATATATATGTGTGTGTGTGTGTGTGTGTGTGTGTGTGTGTGTGTGTTAGTGTGTGTGTGTGTGTTTCTTCGTTCATAAACACTAGCTTCTAATGACATAATTCTTATCGTTATAGTTCAAAACGACCATTGGTTTACAACTCGGAAACAATACATACTTATTTGGTTCTTGTTTTTGCTTTTATCTTAGGTGATAAGGGCATTGCCTTATTGTTGGCCGAAACGGAGGGGGGGGGGATTCCAAGTAATAATTTGGTAATGAAACGATAACTCATGTTCTAATTGTACTCATATCAACCTACAATTATACTTATGCTTGCCATATAGGACCAACTGTTTCGAAATGTTTGTATGTGTGTATGAATAACTATGGAAGAAATGACTTTATACATGATTGTTCCAGCAAATATCGTATATGCTTACATGTTCATATATGACCATGTCTACAAATCAATGCGTTTTACGAGTTTTGTTGTTACGCTTTATTTGTGTTCAATTGGTCCTTGAATATCAAAGCATTTTGGGATTTAATTCTTCGGAGGTTTAAAGGATTTTCAGAATAAAAGCGTCAGTCTCATTTCATTTTAATTAAAATTCTAATTGCCCAACTGTTTTGGGGGGATATTGGCTTAGGCAAACAGTCAGTAAATTAATGTCCTCTTTTAATAATAATCTATGACTCTAGGAAATGCTACAAAACTATACGACTCATTCAGTGTTCCACAGCCATTGAGTATGTTTCTTCCAAAAAAGTACAGGGTCAGAGTTTAATTGCATTTCAGAAATTTCCCATCAATGTTCAGGAAGCTATGGCATTGTGTCTCACTCTGAAGATACTATGCCCAAAGACGAAATCACATCAAATTAGTCATCGACAACAATACAATAGTACACTGCGTCAACAGACAGGGCTCCAGATCTCCTCAGATCAACCATGTAATCCTAGCCATTCTCTCTTTAGCAAAAAGGAGGAAATTTCATCTTTCAGCAGTTGACCTCGAAAGGAATTCGTAATGTGACGGTGGACACCCTATCGAGATCCAATCCTCAGGAAAGAGAATGGTCTCTGGACACAAAATCATTCTGTTTCATTCTAGAGCAAGTCCTGGAACTGCAAATCGATATCTTTACCACGAGCTTCAACAAGAAGCTTACCCGGTATGTAGCAGCAAACTTAGATCCGGAAGCGAAAGGAATGAATGCGATGTCTCACATTGATACCTTTAAGATAAAATTTCTCTGGTATATCACTCGTAGAAATATCCCAAGTAGAATCTGCCAATGAGGCACTTCCATCAGGACGACATGGCTATCTCACACAAAAAAAAATTATTTTTCCTGTGTCAAAATGCATTTTCTATAACTGTCTCTCCCTTAACTCTGCTCATTATTTACTCTTTAAACTATTTAAGTTGTATTCTTGAAAGAACTGTGAGTTAGAATATTTCAGATAATAAACTTATAAAACAACAAACCTATTGGTGCCATAAGACCTGATCTTAAATGTTGTTTCCCACTGAGAGACTTAGGAAGTGAAACAATTAACACGTGGTAATTTTCTTCATGAAAGCAAAATTAATATGTGACTCTTTTCTTTTTGCTGTTTTAAAATCTGAAGACGAAAGCTTGATCATGTCAAGGTTGTTAAGATATACGGGAGATGCATATTTATCGAGACTTTTAATGGGATTCAACTATAAAAACAAAAATTGAATGTAATATTCTTTACGAGTAAATGGATACATAGGCCAGATTCTCTCTCTCTCTCTCTCTGGCATAAGCACCCCAAACTATGAGAAGTGTAACTTACAGTTCTTCCTCCCCTGGGCTTGGACATCTACTGTATGTTCAATACAGCATTGACAGCGTCCTTGGACGAGATCTACCAACTACCCTTTGCTATTGGTATGTTCTTCTTCATATTTTGTTCCGGGACTTTATTGATTTTAGTTTATTTGGTGTAGCATGGATTTGATTATTCATTGGATTTTCTATGACTAGGCTTTGATATATTCCTTCTCTGATTCTCATTGTTTTTCCACTTAGAACCTATCGTATTAATTTTAGAACATTCCATTCTATTACTTGTAGAACTACCTATTATGTTACTTTGCCTATTTGAGGTTTCTAAAGCTCTGCCTATTATCAATACCTTTTTTAATGTTAAATCTTTGTCTTGCAATAATTTCTTTCTTAGCTCTTGTGATGTGCAATGTGCAATATCTTGATCTATGATAACATTTTCTAATTCTAGAAATTCATATGAAACAGCTAAATTCTTTAGTCTAGTCACAAATGCATCAAAACTTTCATTTTTTTCTGATATGTCTGTGCTGTAAATTGATACCTTTCAAAAAATTTGTTGACCTGAGGAGCAAAATATATGGTAAGAGCCTTGTTTGCAGCTTCACTTGTGTCATCTGTAGGCTGCAATGTCTTAAACACTTCCCAAACTTCTCTACCTGCTGTGTGAAGTAATAATGCCTTCTTTGAGGCATCCTTCATATTCCCAAATGCTTCTAAAAAAAATCTTAAATTTCTCACACCACTGTTGCCATCGTG
>NC_090749.1:10539739-10561166 GCF_036898095.1 Palaemon carinicauda
TAGGTTGTTTGACAGTCAAACAACCTAACACCTCCACACTCAAAAAAAAAAAAAATTCAAAATTTTTTTTTTTTCCAGATCACACTCTCACCCACCCCCAAAGATGTCACAGAACCATCAGCCAAAACAGACCCAGTCCTGTCACCATTGTTATGTACCACCTTAATGGTTCAACAGGTTCTTTAAAAATACTAAAAGAATTGGGACTGCAATGAACCAATGGACTGCAACAACCAAAGGGGTGGGTAAAACAGAAAACACTTAAGTACCTTAACCTAGTTTATTTTACAAAAATTATACAATAATTACAATGAGTTCAGGTATTGGGAAGCACAGAGACATAAATGATCGTTACCACAAATTCAGATTAAAATTCAAAGTTTCAAATACATACAACTCAAAGTTAAAGTAAATGAAAAAAAATTAACAGAATTCAATAACAAAAACACCGTAAACAGCAGCAATGAAAAATTAATAAAAGAATCTCCTCATAATTACACTGGTTCCTCCAACATACAAACATTCATAAATAATCCCTGATCCTCGAGGACGTCCATCGAACACTGCGGGAACTACGACGACAGTGTCGATACGACAGCCACTTTGCTGCCACCGAAGAACAACGCTTCCAAACCATCTCGACCTCGAGGACCAGGTTGAGGACAAGTCACCATCAACTAGGAGACACTCCCAAGCTGGGTCTGCTGCTCTTTCTCGACTGCATCCCGAGAAACGGTCCCTCTGGCTTCCCAAACCTGACTAAAGCTTGTCACTCACAACGTGCCAAAAGTAAACAAGACACCCGCCTTGATAAAGAAAAAGAGGGCAGTTAAAAATAGAAAAATTTAAACTAGGTTGTTTGACAGTCAAACAACCTAACAATGAATAACGGTAACTTTATCTATATGAATACATGAGCAAAACTATTTGTATATGTAAAACACATCTATATACAAAAATATAAAAAAGACATATACATACGTATACACAGACAGGCATTCATACACAAACATGCATAATATATATATAGACATTTACATACGTGTACACATACTGGTATACATGTACAAACACAGATATAGACTTACACATAAATTATTTTTTACACATGATTAACATATATATATATATATATATATATATATATATATATATATATATATATATATATATGTATATATATATATATATATATATATATATATATATATATACACACACATATATATATATATATAGATATATATATATATATATATACATACGTACATACATATACATATATATATATACATGCATATACCATATACACACATACACACACACACACACACATATATATATATATATATATATATATATATATATATATATATATATATATATATATATATATATATATATATATATATATATATATATATATATATATATATATACACACATCTATGTACATACAACATTATTACCATAAACATATAATCACGTATATATCAATACTTATATCTAGCATAACACTATATAGTGCCAATGTACTTATGCAAACTATATGAAATAATTGTACCCTTTAATGAATGGTAGCTTAGGTTTAAATATAAATTTCCCAGCGGCGTTAATTATTCGCAATACATTCAGTTCTACATTAAGTGGTTAAAGTTTTTTTAATTAGCTTACAAATCTCTTTACAGATAAAGAACAGCAAAAATACTTTTTTCGGTAAAGATAACAGGAAAAAATACAACAGACAAAATTTACTTGTACTGCCTTATTGTAATTCTTTTAAAGAAATTCCTCAACTACCCCTCGGGACGCACCACTGCTCGCCTTCTGTCTGAAAAGTTAGTCTGGCCAGGGATAAAAAAGGACGCCCGGGAATGGGCGACCACTTGCATCAACTGCCAATCAAGCAATATCAACCGTCACACCGAATTGGGGATAGGTGATTTTCCCCAACCGAAAAGATGTTTCGGTCTCATACACATCGACGGCGTGGGACCGTTGCCGCCTTCGGGATCTGCTCGCTACCTGCTGACAATCATTGATCGCTCCACGAGGTGGTTGGAAGCATCACTGATGATCGAAGCTACGACCGAAGCATGCGCCGAAGCCCTTTTGTCAAGCTGGGTGAGCAGATTTGGCGTTCCTGACGACATCACGACAGACAGAGGCACCGCTTCCCTGTCGGAGATATGGCTCACTCTGGCAAACCTGATGGGAACGACTCTCCACAGCACCACGGCATACAACCCCGCAGCAAACGGCATGGTCGAACGAACTCATCGCGACCTCAAGGCGTCCCTGATGGCGAGCTGCACCGACGGGGACTGGAAATCACGACTTCCTTGGGTACTCCTCGGCCTTCGCACCGCCCTTACGCAAATGGGGAGCCATCGCCCGCCGAAAAGGTTTACGGAGAAGCGCTCGCAGTCCCCGGCGAATTCTTTCCCACATCAACCCACGACACGCAGCTGGATCATCTTAGGGACATCGCCAGGAAATTCAGGCCATGCCTTAAAACTTACCAGGACAGAACTAAGCATTTCAAGCCAAAGAACCTGGATGACTGCGGGTATGTTTACATCCGTGTCGACGCTCATCGACAGCCGCTAACCAGACTTATCGAGGCCCTTACCGAGTAATCAAGAAAATGATGAAAAGCCTTCCTTCTTGACATGCATGGCCAAGAAGACTGGGTCTCAATAGACAGCGTGAAACCGGCATTTCTTGAAGGGAGCGACACTGCCACCGCAGGACCTGGCAGATCCAGAATGCCACCTCAAAACAAGGCACCCAATGAGAAGAAAAGCAACAAACAACGACGAGAGGTAGCGATCCATACGGCGACCGCCGACGCGCCCCTCCGTTCAAGAACAAGAGGAACCCTCCGACGCCCGAAACGATATGAAGATTAGTCTTATCAGCCCTCTACACCGCCTGATGTCTTGGGTGGGGGGGGGGAAGTACTTGTAAGGACACCACTTCCTCCGTCGTCCAGCAATTTCACCGAATTCTCTATTTTATTTAAATTCTCCTTTCGCCACACTGTGGCTAACTGTATATATTTATCCCGCTCCCTCAGAGCTACAATTCCATGTATTTATTATTTCATTATCTATTTCTATTGACTTGTAATTCAAGTATTTGTGCGTGTGTAAAAACACACATATTTTGGCGGTTATTTCAGGCCAAATTGGCGCCTGCGCGCATGCTACTTTTCCGTCCGCACCCTGTATTATATTCTCACGTATGTTTGAATAAACTGTCAGTTGTCGTTTGTGAAGCTTGTCTCACTGTCCTTACAAGGATGATAAAATATCTTTCCATCTTACCAAAAATTGTCAGGAATTTGCGTAATATTGAAAGTTTACTGAGATTGGAGGAGGCCTTTCCTGCTCCATCAGTAATTAGTAAGTAAAGAAACTGAATGACAGAATACAAACGGGAAAACTTTATTCTCGTTCACTATAATGAAGATTGATTAATGCAATTTTTTATAGATTTTGTAGAAACTAGAAGAACTTGCAACACAGTTTTCTTTCGTTTTCTGTCTTGACTTTCAAGGGGGACTAAATTAAATCTAATTCTATATCATCCCTCTATCTAAGTCTATATGTTAATGAAAGTTGCATTTTTAATCCATCTTATTCTACAATGACCAATGGTCTCTTTTTTAATTAGGTTTGAGGGGAAACAGGAAGATCTGCTTTTCTATTCTGTTGTAAGAGAGAGAAGATAGCGAGTTGTAGAAAATTATAGAAATTATATATTCTTTTCTTCCTTATTCACATTGGCAATTTAGTTAGAGAGAGAGAGAGAGAGAGAGAGAGAGAGAGAGAGAGAGAGAGAGAGAGAGAGAGAGAGATTTTACTCTAAAATAGATGCATTTAAAGCAAACCAATTAAGGCAAAAGACAATAGAAAGGAAGCAAAGAAGTTAACTTGAGAATATTTTCCTTCGACCTATGACGGAAGGAAGACAAAAGAAACTGATCAAACACAGTCACTCTCTACATTATATAGTTCCCCTGACTAACATTAGCCCGGAAAGTCCCATCTCGGACAGTAAGTCACTCACTGATCAGGCACAACTCTCCTGCAGATATAGTTTTTCTGACATTTGCGCAATTATAAGTGAGTCTTGTGGTACAGTGGCAGCGTCATATTGACTTAGATGGAATGGCCAGCGTTCGATTCTCCCAACAGGCGAGGGACATAAGTTTTGTTGCTGCTCTTATTAATAATAGTTTTATCATTAGTTGGAAATTCGTAATCCACACAGCTCAGTATAATGAATTATAAAATGAATAATTTATTGCTTCATTATACCTGTATTCTTTCTTACTATTTCGTTTGAGTTTAATCTTTACTTCTGCCAACCTTTCCAACCTTTGGTATTGCAATCTCCTGATTTTCCAGATAATTAAATCTTTGCTTAGCATACAGATTGGTAACAGTAATTACAAAATGCAACATTATAACATCCAAGTTTGAACTTCTAAAGTATCAATGAGTAAACTCTTAGACTTAGAAGGAATATTCAATTATTTAGTTGCTGTTTTCACTAAAACTTCTTTAAAATTGAGGTTATGCAAAATCAAAGAAAACTGAACCATTGTGGAATCGTTCACTATAAATCACAAACTGATTGTTTGCCTAAACATTGAGATCCTTACTCAGATATTATTCATATGTTGTGAGAAGAAGAGGAAGAAGAAGAAGAAGAAGAAGAAAAAGAAGAAGAAGAAGAAGAAGAAGACGTAACTTCATTGCTGGGTTAAAAGTGGACCATGAAAGGTTTGAGTGAACTCCTCAACCTAATAAGACTCATGCTTATTGTTCCCAAAGAGAGAAGCCATCCAATGGGTGTTATTGAACTAAGAATTTAAATCCTCCTGGAAGGAAGGAAGGTACGAAGATATTGGGCTGCTTCTGAAGATCCTCATACGATTTCCTTGAAACTGATAAGAGAAATGTTGATTCTTCTGGACTACTAAATATATTTCATATTTAGGTCATGTACTGACTGTGGTTGGTCATAGTTGTACGAGAGGAAACACAGATTACGGGTGGCATAATCAATTTCTGTATAATAAAAGATTAAGACATTTCAGTGGAAACAATTCTCAAATAAAAAAAATACAAATAAGAAAAACAATGATAAAATCAACGCCCTAAAATATACTGTATATATATATATATATATATATATATATATATATATATATATATATATATATATATATATATATATATATATATATATATATATATATATATGTATATATATATATATATATATATATATATATATATATATATATATATATATATATATATATATATATATATGATGAAAATTAAAATAGAATCCAAATGACATTATATGTAATGGAGGGCATAATTACATATAGAATAAGAGAGAGAGAGAGAGAGAGAGAGAGAGAGAGAGAGAGAGAGAGAGAGAGAGAGAGATTATTTATTTAATATATTTATTACGCCCAAAGACGTGAAACAAACTTACATATTAGCAGTTACATACAGTATATCAGAAATCAACAGAAAAGAAATTACAGCATTGAATCATCAGTATATCAGTTACAAAAATAACATATATGAGATCGTATTCCATTATCAGAACAACTGCAACAGACAGTTTAGCAGCCATCAAAGTGTGGATGAAGTCTAGGTGGTCATCTTTGAGTATATATTGGCAGGTTTGAAGTAAATTTTGTCCTTGAGGTAACAGATTCTTGACAGTGGGGCAATGAAGGCAGTAGTGTTCTAGGTTATTTGCATTAGCAAGGTTACACAGTTTACATGAGGTGTAGTGTGGTATATCTAGTATCTGTCCAACCTGCCACACAGGACGATATCCCAACCTTATCCTGGCACTTACGACATTATGCCTACGCACCATGAGTCCACGTCGCCAGTACTTGTGACGGCTTTGCAGAAAGTTATCATGATGTTATATGGAAACACTAGTGCCCCTCTCTGCATCCCTACGCTGTACTGTACAGGCAAAAGATGCTGAATATATTCTATGTTTAAGGCAGCGAAGTGAGGACTCAACATTTTTGTCATCAAGGTCAAGCGTGCAGGCAGCTTTAGCAAGACTGTCCACCATGTCATTACCAACAAGCCTCATATAGGAGGGCATCCACATGAAGGACAAGACAAGCGAGGCATTGTAAGCAGCAGTGAGTTGACACAATATGTCTCGCACAACATGGCCACAGTGCCTGGAGTGCAGATTTGGAGTCACAGATCCCCAATCCATTCACATTTCTTCCAACAAGTAGAGTTACTGCATCCTATATACCTTGAAGTTTGCAATAAGTGGAACTGGATGAGTTTGGCAACCTGTGACCATACCACCCACCCTCAGGAGATTCGAAAGTTAGGGAGAACCTAGCACATGCCGCACTTCCATCTATCTATACTGAACCGTCAACGTAGATGTGGTGTCCTGCAGGAGCCGAAATTGACACTTTGGATATTGTTTCCAAAACCAGCTGCTTCTGTAGACTGGTATGGGCATCTTTAGAGGTTGTGTGAAAGTGACAGCAGGAATAGGAACCCGCCATGGTGGCAAATCTTGGATGACTGATTGCTCAGGTACACTGATATCAAGGTGTCGAAGATTTTCACATACTGCCCTAACTAGGTTATGGCCCCCTGGTCAGAGTTGAGGTCTTGGTGCATCTTCGTCAAGTGATGCTCTGAGGACAGCAGAGAAGTTTGGAGTAAATTGTGGAGAGTAAACATTTAACAGAAAACAAAGTTACATTGGCATAAATTCTCTCTATTAATGAAGGTAACATGAGTTCAGTCTGCATGTTGACTATCCGAGTGGAAGGAGGGCATCCTAGGATAAACCTCATTACTCTATTTTGGAACAGTTCTAGAGTTTGTGATCCTGACTGGTGAACCTAGATATGTATACTGTGTGTAGTGAGGTATAATATTCCCACCCATAATGAACACTAGCAGGTCTCGGAGATTCCGTGCAGAGAAGATTCTGCCTTTTTTCTGGGGAGAGTATGAGGCCACAGGAGGTACAGGACCTGTAGAAGTCTTGAAGGACACGCTGAAGGTCTCTAGGGGTAGTGGAGTGGATACAGACATCATCACCATAGCAGGTTACAGTGGTTCCAGGGATAGCAGGGAGGAGAAACAGTACACTGTGCATAAGTATATTAATAAGAAATGAGGTCAATACACTGCCCTGAGTTGTGCCATGCTCAAAATTTCCATAGGAGCTACATGCACCCTTAAAGAAAACACATAATTTTCTGTTACTGAGATAACTGTTTATCCACTTCAGGTTTCCTCTGACACCAAATTCGACAAGCTGATCAAGAATTATATCTCTGTTGGCTATATCAAAAGCACTTTTGAGGTCTAGGAAGGCAACTACACTGTTGGAGGACAATCGGGAGTAGAGTTCAGCTAAACAGTGAAGAGTACTCCTCTGTGGAAGAAAGCCATAAAAATGGGGAGAAAGTTTTTCTTGTAACTGTTACATTAGTCTGGTTAGTAACATACACTCAAACACTTTACTGAAACATGAGGTAAGGGAAATAGGCCGGCATTTATCAGTTACAGGCTTCGGGATAAGAAAAATTGTGCTAATGGTCCAGGCAGCAGGTATATATCCATGCTGGTAGCAAAGATTATACAATTGTAGAAGAGGATTTTCATGAACCTTCAGGAGGAGACGAAGCACTTGATAAGTAAGACCATCATCTCCAGGAGCAAAATTTTTATTTCCCATAACAGCATGTCACAGCTCATCCTCAGTGATCAGCTCTTTTTCCTCCTCGTCTGATTCCAACAATGCAGCCATCAGACGAAGATTGCGTAAATTGCTCGGGGAAGAAAGTGCTTCTTGGATTTGTACAGGGAGATTACTGGACCGTGACTGGGTTGACCAATTAGTGATGAGATCCTGTGCATATGCTTGTGGACTGTGATGACAGTCCTTTTGATGACAAGCCACATGGTCCCAACGCTAGTCTGGTGGTTAATTGGGTCAGTGTATTTATACCATGACTCAGTGTAGACACACTTCTGGAGAGCATCCCTCGCCTGCTGATATTCAAGTAGATGATCGGTGTCGGTTGTGTCTGAAAGGCAAGGCCAGCATCGGCCGCAACTCTCTCTGCTTGCTAAATGAGTTCATCCAAGGTCCAAGCATGGGCAACAAGATGACTTTTAATGTGATGTCTGACAATATATAGTGATAGAAGACATGGGTAGCTTTCACCAAAGAATTATTCAGGTGTTTTGGAGTGTTTATCAAAGGTAGGTAGGACAGAGGAGATATATGAAACGTATGCTGGGCAGTACTTGGGTGGGATGTTGATGCGGGTACGATGATAGGGGTCACTTGCATGAGTCTGTATTGCGTACTGTAAACATAAGGCAACATGGTCAGAAAAGAGCGAGGGAACAGAATGACAGGAAACATGTGATACCACGAGCTCACATGTAAGGATATGATCAAAAGTGCCCCCATCCCACCCCCCCCCCCCCCCCCCCGATTGTGTGTAGCACCACCTGTATCCCATCGGGTTAAATGGTAACGATGGATGTAGTTGAGCAGAGGAACTCCACTGCGGTTGGGAATCGGAGAGACATCACCTAGATCTGGGTGTCTGGCATTGAAATCACCCATGTAGTTCATGCCATGGTTTGTAGGTGTAGGAAGTGCTAACAGGTTAATTAAACCAGGAGTAGAGTAAACATTGCATAATCAAATATGACCATCACCTATCCTAGCCTGAAAAAGTTGGAAGGTCATGATGAGTGAAGGAGTTGATGAGGGAGAGTAGAGTGGATGTAAGTAATAAGACCTTTCCTGAAATGATGTACATATGAAACATAACCGGAGAGTATTGGAGCTTCATCACCTGGCTTAGCACTGCCAGGGAAGGCTTCTTGAATAAATATTACTTGTGGGTGATGGCAACAAACATATGTCCTGAGTGCAGTGAGTCTGGAGTATTGTATAATTTCAAGGACATTCCATGAAAGGACATGTAGTTGCATGAGTCTAGCGAAGTTTACCCTTAACGCTGCGAGCGACAGGTCGAGCACGTACTGGAGAAGCAGCACTGTTAGATAGTGCACCAAGTGTAGGAGGCTGAGCTGGCAGGAGGCCACTGACCCTTTCAAGACCAGAGGCAACAGTATCTAGCTTCTCAGTAAGTGAGACAACAGAGGTCATGAGAACTTGTTGTGCCTTGACTAGTGTGTCGATATTACTTGCAGTGGTATCCTGCTGAATGATCAAGCTATCAAAGCGTGTCATTAGTGCTGTACAGTGCAATTCCAAGGCAGCAACAGCCTTACGAAGTTTTGAAATTTCAGCTGATTCAGGAAGGCATAACGAGGAGGTTGACACTGGTTGTGGTGGTGGTGTCAGTGGAAGTGACTGCGTGGAACATCCATGCCAAACATTAAGTACTGCTTCACCACAACGAGGGCATTTCCAATGCACAGTCTCTGGAGTTGATGATGATTCTGACAATGAGGTGGAAGCATTAGTAACAGGTTTACGGTATGGACAGGTGCGTGTGGAATGGGCTGCAGCACACCAGGCACACTTAGGTGAGGCAGAGCAATATTGGGAGATATGGCCAGTACCCCAGCAGATAAAACAGTTGGGCTGATCCTCCTTCATTCTGCGTAATTCACAAGGAGGAAGGCAAGGGAAGAAGGAAAACTCATAAACAGATGGTGGTGGTTCTAGTAGACTCCATATGATGACAATGCGATTAATAGGGTTCCCATTTTAAAGAAATCTTCGTACACTGTATACACCAGGTATTTCCTTAGCAAGGTTAGGGTCTGCTTCAATAAGGTAACGAGTAATGAGATATGTTAAATACTTACAGGGTCTGTCTATTGAATCTTGAATATCCAGGCTTATGGACAGAAATTCACCACCTTTCACCCTGCCAATGATGTCCTCACGACTCCTTGCAATATATACAAATTTAGATGTGATAGCAGACATCTTCACCTCTGACAGCTCCTTATCAAGATTGAAGGTTCTGTTTACTTCAAACAGCCATCGTAGTTCAGTGTCAGTGTTAAAATTTTCTTTGAAGACCAACCTAACATATTCATCACGGGGAGCAAAAGCTGGAGTAGCAGAGGAAGCACGTCGTGTAGGGGGGTGAGGCAGAGTGACATCACTCTTTTTTCTAGTGAAAGACTCTTGACATTAGGATGTTTTAGCAGCAGGAGACTGTGGAGTACTCCTAGTATCTGACTCATAATCCACTGCGTGCTTCATGGGTTTATTAGCAACAGTACTGGAGGGCTTATGAGGAAGAAATTGTGTGAGTGGTGGCCAATCAGTCATATCTACATCCTCATCATGAGTCAGGTGCAGTTCATTTTCAACCTCAGAAATAGAGGCTGGTCCAGAGTAATCCATTATTAGCGAAGCCACAGCCCTTTCACGTCCCACATACACTGCGCATGCGCGAACTGAGGCGCTGCCGACCGAGTGGGTATGCCACGTGGTATGAGTCTTTATTTCGTAACTACAGACTACTATAAAAATCCTATATACACACTGTTGTTACTAAAATGGTCACTGAGTCTTACTGTAACTTATATAGCCCGGTGAAAGGTGTAGATACACTAGAACTTGCACAAAAACTCATTATATAGAGAGCTCACACAAAGCGTGTTTACAAACCGAGAGCCTCATTTGGAGCCCCAAGAGAGAGAGAGAGAGAGAGAGAGAGAGAGAGAGAGAGAGAGAGAGAGAGAGAGAAAGAGTGAGAGATTTAGGTTCTTTATTTCAGAATCTATTTAATGACTGAGGTAAAAGAGTTGAAGTCAGTCAGAGGTGAGATGGGAAGTCAATGAAGAAGCGAGAATCAAAGTGATGAAAATCAAAACAATTATCGAAAGGGAAATGTAGGAATTATTTCGATAAAATCTTCCCCGTCAGGCAAAGGAAAAATGGAAGCCAAATTAATACAGAACTCTTAACCTGCATTTCATAAGGTATTTTTTTTTTTTTTTAATATCAGATTGTTTTATTTGGTAAAAAATCACATTCATAGAAATTGACTTCTTAAACATCCATTGCTAAAGGACCCCTCTGGCAAATAGTGTAGCATTCAGAGAGTAGTCATACCCTGGTGAGAGGGGTTTTATTTAGGAAAGGGAGGGGGGGAGTGATGGTTAAATCTCTGCGTGTGTGTGTATCCCTACTACCTAAATCTAAATATGTAAGTGCCATTTTTGACGGGTCATGTACACTATTATTATAAAACATATTCACATAAAGTTGACGGATAATTCTTCTAAATAATTGTCTTCCAAGTTGTGTCTCGAATGTGTTTAGGCGTGAGACCACAACGTCAATCATTGACGAACAATGAAAAGCAAATGGATTTATGGCAATACAATTGCAATAGACGTGCACTGTTGGTATGTCAGTCACCTTCTAAAAGGGTTGTGTGTGTGTGTGTGTGTGTGTGTGTAGAATCTTTCTCTATTTGTTATTATGTGAGTTAATGATATTAAGGTCATGTATTGGGATTAGAACTGGAATTTAAATGAGAATCAGGATTGGTGTGTGTTCGCCTACCTCCACGCACTAACGAACACACACACACACATAAAACAATACATAGGGCTGGGGGTTAGTAGTAGAGATAATAGGTCTAAGTATAAACACTAAAGCATATTTATGCACGTATAGATATAACTATGCAAAGATGCAAGCTCATAATGATAGACAAACAACAGTTGGGATGACATGCACATTTATTGATGAACGATACACTCCACGGGGATTTCACATATCAAATGAGATGGAGGACCTTGCAATCTTGGTTGAGATTATGCAGGACAGGGCCTCAAGGTGGCAGTTAATTCTCAATTCTTCATCGATAGAGACTGAGTTCGATTCCAGGATGAAGGAGGATGGATTCTACATTGCTTATTTTTCCTTATGATCCATCATTCATGAAATTCAATGGTATTTCTATTCATTATTCATTCTTGTAGTGCTGATAGGAATTAGTATTTGGTAGACATAGAAATGCTTCGTAATTGAGGGATTAAACCCTTCAAAAGATAATTTCTCTCTCTCTCTCTCTCTCTCTCTCTCTCTCTCTCTCTCTCTCTCTCTCTCTCTCTCTCTCTCTCTCTCTCTCAATAAATATGATAAGAAGCGAATAAAATATAATATACAAATCCACTATTCTGTTTGACCAATTACCGAATAAGAATTGCAGTGAGAGTTCAGAAAAAATATTCAAATATTATAACATTCCGTTAATATTTCTTACCTTATCTAATGCCAATGATTTCGTTATGCCAATGACTATTGCCTTTCGGAAATATTATCATAATTAGGGAAACAAAGGAGGTGTTCTCAAAATACTCTCAATCCTTGATCTGTGAACTGAGCTTCATGATTAGGAATTGTTACGATTCCCAAATTCCCAAATTCCAATTTAGTAACATGAAAGAAGTTGTTGATCCTCTCACTCTAACAAAGGAAGTTGAACTTCCATTGCTATTACTTGCGAAAAGGACAGAAAAATTGGGGAAAAATATATAGTAATTGAAGGGAGAGAGAGAGAGAGAGAGAGAGAGAGAGAGAGAGAGAGAGAGAGAGAGAGAGAGAGAGAGAGGACTAGATGATTTCATTTGTGTGATGCTTCATAGTTATCAAAATAGGTGTCATTGACTGCAACCAACACAATCGACTAACTACACTTTACATAACTTATAAACGACCTTTCAAACCTCAATAACTAAAGATATTAAGTTGTTGTTTTGCATCCACCGGACATTTAATCATTACAGTCAAAGCTCAGGTTTCATGTTACACATCCAAAGATGAAATAAAAAAATACAGACTAAAATCTATCTATTACTTTTGCCGGGTTTTGTTCTTTTGTGAGAACAGGATTCACAGCTGCTCATCCAGCCATAATATCATTGAAAGCTCATTTACATATACAAAATAAAAGGAGAAAAAAGACTACTTTTCAGTCTTGATTGTAAGTTTCAAAGCTACTTGGAAGAAAAACTATGAAATACTAATGATCGCAAAACACGTTTCCGACAAAGACTTTTCTAAAATGAACTAAAATGAGAAATTCGTTTAATGAATCTGAATAATCGTGAGGTGGAATTAGTTATGTTTTCTTTTCTTGAGAAGAAAAGAGAATGCCGGTAATGGTAGGCTACTCTGGAACCATTGTCCCCCCCCCTCTCTCTCTCTCTCTCTCTCTCTCTCTCTCAACACCCTTCCTCTTGAGTATTAATCATTGCCTGATACTTCCTCTCAGCCCAGTCACTAATCACAAAACCTCAACTGGGAATAAATTTCCATTATTCATCCATTATATTCATGAATTGGTCCATACATTCTTCATCACATAAAATACGTCAAAATTAATCAAATTTAATCAGGAAAAAATGCTTTAGAGTCAAATCAAATAAATAGATGGAAGCTGCTTACAGCATTACTTGAGAAAACAATACACTAACTATACAATAACAAACATTCTCCTTCGTTGTGATATCCCCATACATTGTTATGTTCAACACCCATTGCTATCAATTTCGTGCACCGAAAAGCTTATGGGTTGACAATAACAGACTGGTCATGAGGGGAGGTCATAATAGAGGGGGACAAAGGGTAAGGTCATATCTGCTTTTCATGTGAGTTGGAACATCTGAAAGAGGGAACCTTTGCCTTAAAGATTAACGACATTTGCAATTCATTGAACTCCGAGAGACTCTTGCTGACTGTGTTGCACTTGGGACCATCTTAGTAACAAGTCAACAGAGCAGACGAAGGAGGGAAATGAAAACACAGAAGAAAAAAAAAAACAAAGAGTAAAGTAGAAATCTTAATGCTGCGTCGAGAATGAAAAGAGAAAGTGAACCTCATTTCAGGAGTTAACTAAACTTTGCCTGAAAAGATCTCTCTCTCTCTCTCTCTCTCTCTCTCTCTCTCTCTCTCTCTCTCTCTCTCTCTCAACAAAACCTGAGAAGAAAGCATGAGGTAGGAGGATCCCTTTTATAGTTTAAACATGTCTGGATCACCATCATAGTTTGGCAGAAGCCGTGACCACATCATTCCATGGAGCCCTCAGAGCCAAAATCAATTTTCTGTAACTTGAAATGACCTTATTTCAAGAGGCAATAATTAAGAAAAAAAATTAAGCATAGCGAGATATTGTACTAAAATGTAGCATTTTTAACAGCGATATTCAAATGTGTCTTTTTCCCGAAAGTGATTTATGATCTTGCTTGAAACTGAGCGAATTTAGTCCAAAAGGTTTAATTGAAATCCTTTGCAAAATATAAATCTTACAAAGCTACCCTTTTGCATCATAGTGCAATGAAAAGTTAGGTTTTGGTGCAAAGGAAATGGCTTAAGCATTCAAATAAGCCGGCAATTATCGTAACAAGTAAACTGCCTGTTAGACTCGTTCAGTTTCCGGCCTTTAGTGTGATAGGAATGTTGAAAAAAAGCTTCGAAATTTGCAATGCAAAGAAAATACCTTTGAGGGCAAAGGTTAGAGAGAAAATAGCAATGAATCCAAAACTAGGAAGATTATAAGCCAAATACCTTAATGATAGTCATAGTTCAGTACCAATGAATGATACTAGTTTTACATAGACAACATTTTTTGTTTTTCTATTTGATGGCTGCTTTTCCGGTCCCATACAGCAGGGGAACCCCACACTCTCCACTGTCGTTTTACCTTTTGCTTTCAGAATATTTAACGTTTCATATCACGTATTGTTCATTTACTGTTAAATCGTCACTGTCAAAAGACTCCTGAAATAAGAAAGTCTTCAGTTTCCTCTTGAAAGCCTTAATGTCTTCAATCATTCGATCATACTTTTTAAATGTATGTAGACTTAGCAAAGGCTGGTGCATCCTACATTATACAGAAGATTTGTAGGCTACTGTGAAGTACAATTTAGTTTACCAATGCTATGATGAAAAACTCTAGTTAGGTATTCATGCAACGTTCATTCACGTAATTAAAAGACGGTTTTGGGACAAGCCTTCCTAACGATCGAATGCCCAAAAGTTTCTTCTTTAGTGTTATTCAAAGGAGATGTTGAAGAGCAACGTTATTATCTATTCTCTTATTAACTCACAAATAAACACATAAGCGTCATTTAGGCCAAGAGTTAAACCCGTATTGTATTCATGTTTTGCAAGAGTCTTTGTAGGCTGATCATTTTGGAATAGGAATCTTATAATGAGCTCAGTAGGAAGTGTTCAGGAGGTCGTCAGCCTTCTCAAACACAACTCTCTCTCTCTAGTGATCCCAGGGTCTCATTGTGACCCATCACCACTACAACCAAACTATTCACGGGGGCATTGTTACCCATTCCCACACTGACATTCATGTGGTTTCAGTGTTATCTTCTTAGACTGTTCGCACAAGACCCCACTTTCTCTTGTTGGATGTTTCAGTGGCAATACAATTCTTCTCGTCTTGATTTCCTTCTGCATAAATCGTTTCTATCTTTTGTGGGAATTCTGAAGCTTTCTTGCTGGTACTGTGATGACCCTAAAGCCTGCCTGACACTTGCGCGCATTTTTGCCACGCACTGGCACGCATTGATGCGCGCCAGTGCGTGCCACTTTTTGGCACGCACTGGTGTTTTTCGCGCACTGTTCACGACCAGTTCACTCCAGTTCGCGCATGGTTCACGCGACGTTCACGCGATGGCACGAATTGGCAAACGTAGTTCGTGCATCGTTCACGACACGTTGACGCGAGTTCACTCATCATTCCGCATCGTTTCCGCATCGTTCACGCCAGTTCACGCCAGTTCACGAATTGGCCACTCCATATAAAAACGGGGCTTCTCCAACCCGAGGACATTCTTGGATTGGCTTCGGAAGAGACAACAATGCTTTCTGTCAGAGACACCATTGCATTGAGGAGAAGAAACGTATATATCTTTTTCGTTTGTATTTTTTGTTGCCCTTTATTTTTGTATCAATAAGAAAGCATTTGATTTACATATAAATAGCAGACATGAAATATGTACAAGTATTAAGAAAGCATTTTATTTTAACATTAAAAGCAGCAAACATGAAAAGTTTTTAGGCTGTTGATTTTAAGGTAATAGAGAAAAAAGTGTGTTGAAATAAGAAATCATTTTATTTTTACATTAAAACAGCAAACAGAAAAAATTTGTTTTGCCCTTCATTTTAAGGTAATAAAGAAGAATAAGTATGTTGATGAAATAAAACATCATTTTATTTTTACATTCAAACAGCAAACTTAAAAATTTCTTGGGTTTATTTTTCAGTTCATTTTTATTTAAAACAAAAGTTTTGGGTCTTGATTGGTAATAGAGGAAAATAAGTGTGTGCATGAAATAAGACATTTTATTTTTACATTCAAACAGCAAATATAAACAATTATTAGGTTTATTTTTCTTTCCTTTTCATTAATTTTTTCATTTCCTTTTTGTTTCTCTTCATTATAAAGTTATAGAAATAGTTTGAAATAAGACATCATTTTATTTTTACATTCAAACAGCAAATATAAAAATTTATTAGGTTTATTTTTCTTTCCTTTTCATTAATTTTTTCGTTTCCCTTTTGTTTCTCTTCATTATAAAGTTATAAAAATAGTTTGAAATAAGATATAATTTTTTTTTCACATTAAAACAGCAAATATGAAAATTTATTAGGTTTATTTTTCTTTCCTTTTCATTAATTTTTTCGTTTCCTTTTTGTTTCTCTTCATTATAAAGTTATGGAAATAGTTTGAAATAAGATATAATTTTTTTTTCACATTAAAACAGCAAATATGAAAATTTATTAGGTTTATTTTTCTTTCCTTTTCATTAATTTTTTCGTTTCCTTTTTGTTTCTCTTCATTATAAAGTTATGGAAATAGTTTGAAATAAGATATAATTTTTTTTCACATTAAAACAGCAAATATAAAAATTTATTAGGTTTATTTTTCTTTCCTTTTCATTAATATTTTCGTTTCCTTTTTGTTTCTCTTCATTATAAAGTTCACGCCACTTCCCGCATCGTTCACTCCAGTTCACTCCAGTTCACGCCAGTTCCCGCACTGTTCACTCCAGTTCACTCCAGTTGGCGCATCGTTCACGGCCATTTAGTGCGTGCCAATGCGTGCCACAAACTTTAAACATTTCAAAGTTCTGGGCACGCATGGCACGCATTGGTACGCTCTGGCACGCGAGTTCCCGCACTGTTCACGACATTTTCACGGCTCGTTCACGCGAGTTCGCGCATCAATGCGTGCCAGTGCGTGCCACGAATGCATGCAAGTGTCAGGTACCCTTAAGTAAGGATTCCACGTTCTTGGGAAACAGAGCTTTGGCCAAATGTCCTGAAGGGTCAGCGTTCATTTGGAAGAACTTGTTAACGTTTGCACGAGACAACTGCTTACAATAAATCAAGACACAAACGGACTCACAGATATATATATATATATATATATATATATATATATATATATATATATATATATATATATATATATATATATATATATATATATATATATATATATATATATATATATGAAGAAATATATATTATATATATTATATATGTATGCCATGTAGTAGGATGGCCATGGCACCAGCCACCCATTCAGATACTACCACATGAGAGACATGGAGTCCTTTGACTGGCCAGTCAGTACTTCATTGGATCCTTCTCGATGATAACGGTTATTTTTTTTCCTTTGCCTGCACACTCACACACACACACACACCGAATAGTCTAGCCTATTCTTTTTATTTTCTCCTCTGCCCTCATACACCTGACAACACTGAGATTACCACACAATTTTTCTTCACCCAAGGGTTTAACTACATCACCGTAATTTTCCAGTGGCGACTTTCCTCTTGGTAAGGGTTGAAGAGACTCTTTAGATATGGTAAGCAGCTCTTCTAGGAGAAGGACACTCCAAAATCAAACCATTGTTCTCTAATCTTAGGTAGTGCCATAGCCTCTGTACCATTTTAATGTTGCTACTCTTCTTAAAATATTCTAATTTTACTTGTTTCCTTTCCTCACTTGGCTATTTTCCTTGTTGGAGCCTCTGGTCTTATAGCATCCTGCTTTTCCAACTAAGGTTGTAGCTTAGCAAGCAATGATAATAATAAGAATAGACTATGAAGGGGACCACACAAGGTACTAAGGAGAGAGAGAGAGAGAGAGAGAGAGAGAGAGAGAGAGAGAGAGAGAGAGAGAGAGAGAGAGAGAGAGTATTTGTATATATATCCATTCAAAAGAATGTTTCAAAAGTCTTTTCCGTTTCCTATTCCACCAAGTTCTGTATTCATCACTTTGACAAACAAAACAAAGACATCTTGGTAATTATGTTGAATATGTCGAAATAAAATATTTTTCTCTTAATTTGTTTATCACATTTTCTTGGGACAATTTCCCACCTTTTGTTGTTGTTGAATGAATAAGTGGTACTTAAGTGAGGTCATGAATACTGTCATTGCTCTCATTTGTCTCCTCTTCTTTCAGCTTCCTTTTCTTTATACTTCTTTCATTTTATCTCCTTTCCTCTATCTTCTGGACAACTGGCTCCCTGAGGATGAGAAACAAAAGAAATAATACAGATCTAATGACGCAATATTTCATAGAGAGAGAGAGAGAGCGAGAGAGAGAGAGAGAGAGAGAGAGAGAGAGAGACGAGTCGAGAGAGAGAGAGAGACGAGAGAGAGAGATAGGTTTAACCATTAAGATGGAAATGAATAAAATTACTGACTATAGCCTGCTCTCTTTCAAGAGGCGAGGAGCATATATGTAAAGACCAATACTATTTGGCTTCACGTAATAAACACAAAGTTACACCATCGTCCAGTCCGGGCTCATTAAGGGTGCCTTTATAAATCATCGACAGATATGATCCTTTTAGTCTCTACCTTTCCTGTATCTTTTATTTTTCTTTAATTTTTGGTATAGGTGCCATGAACAACAACAACAAAAACAACACCAATCACAAGAATAAACTGCAATGCAGACTTGAACACAAATCTCTATCTATATTGTTTCTTGTGTTTCTGCAAATCAAAGTTTGTAAAAGATGACTTCGAACAGTTTTTGGGCAAATTTCCCTTGCCAGATCTTTGCTTAATAGTACTTTTAGAACCGTTCCGTAATATGCATCTCAAAACACTTAGCTATGAAAAAGGAACTACGTTGAGAGAGAGAGAGAGAAGAGAGAGAGAGAGAGAGAGAAGAGAGAGAGAGAGAGAGAGAGAGAGAGAGAGAGGTGTTTGATTTCATCAAACCCTCTCTCTCCTTCTGTGATACAAAACCAGAAGATGCTTACTTATTTTGATAAAAAAAAAAAAAAATCTTAATCTGTCTTCAGTCAGTCGACTGGTCCTTTTTATCCTACCTAATACAAACTTACGACAGAAGTCAAATTTGTCCAGATGAAAATAAATCACAGATCTTTGGCTAGATTTATTAAAGACAACCGAAAGATTTGAAAATATTTCAAGGTAAGAAATTAAAAGTTTCTAAGTATGAATGCGTTAACAAAGCTTACTTCATCCCATGCTCTCTCTCTCTCTCTCTCTCTCTCTCTCTCTCTCTCTCTCCTCTCTCTCTCTCTCTCTCTCTCTCTCTCTCTCTCTCTCCTTTCGAGCAGTCAAAGTTCGTTGCAAGTCAGCAGAAGAAAACGTCAAAAATCTCTTTCTTAACAACAACAACTTCCCAAGTACAACGATTGAATGCACTCGACTTCAATTGATGCATCCATGTATCAATTCTTTTATTCTATAGATGCATATGTATACATGTAGATACTAACTTATGTATGAATGGGTGCATTAGATAATTGTTTTATAATATATATATATATAATATATATATATATATATATATATATATATATATATATATATATATATATATATATATATATATATATATATATATATATAAAACAGAGGGGTATGGACATTATTAGAACAGTCGTTTCTTTCATTTGCTCTTAAAATTTACGCTTCATTTCCAAGAGAGAGAGAGAGAGAGAGAGAGAGAGAGAGAGAGAGAGAGAGAGAGAGAGAGAGGGTGGCAGGTTGCTGCTTTTGAGTGAGATTATTTCGTATAAGCTTAATCTGATACTTCATGTGTGTTGGTGTTATCAACCCGTCTTCTGCTTACAGTTCTTCATTTAGACACGACTCCAAAGAAAAAAAAGTAAATGAACTGTTCCTTGTTTGCAAGATCAACATAAGTTTTCTAAGAGAATCTTATTGATGAAGGAAATAAACAAAAAAAAACTGCTGATGACAAATTCCTTTTCATTGTGGGAAAGCGGGAATGGTGTGTTGCGGGGGTGGGGGTGCAACCTCATCCATTGTGCAGATAGAAGACATTTATTTTCGGAAGTCTCTCTTTTCTAAATCAAAAGGATAGTTACTGAAACAGATAAAACGTTTCTAATGAACTAAAAAAACAATATAAACCAATATTTTTGAAACGACTTAGCAGAATAATATCAAAAGCAAAAGGTGGTTAATCCCCTCTTGCAATTCCTCGAATTTACAAAGTGTTTCTTGATTCCTTTGATATGCAATGGATGTTAATCAAACTTTGACACCAACAGTCAATTAAGGTATTCCTTCATTGGTCATGAAGGAATCACTAAAGAGAGACGTTTCTCAGTCACAAACTATAATTTCCTTCGATCCTTCCAGCACTCAGGGGAGGAGATAACATGTTCTCTTTATTAAATCCCTTTCAGAAAATTTAATCTCATTAAATTAACTAAGGGTAATTTGCTCTCTCTCTCTCTCTCTCTCTCTCTCTCTCTCTCTCTCTCTCTCTCTCTCTCTCTCTCTCTCTCTGCTATACCAATACATTACTCACCTTCTTGCTTCCTGGTCCGTAGGAACATTCAATGAATAAATGCAAAACAAAAACAATAAGAATCAAGAGAGATGAAAGAAGACAAAAGGAAGACTATACAGTTTTCATTACAAGAAATATCATCAACGTCTGTCATTGTGACTCTCTCTGAATCCAGCCTTCATTGCGGATGTATATATGTTTGTCTATGGGATATTTGTCGTGAATAAAATAATTATGGCTCTTGTTTATATATAGAGATAAAACAAGTATTTCTGTAATTATGTCCTTTGGAATTATAAACCCATTTCAATATTTGCATTGCAACGTTGTTGTATAAAACACACATGATAATATCTGGGTTTAAATGTCAGCATCAATATATCATATAAGACATAGCATCATCCACACTGAAAGACGAATATCAGTAAGTGATGCTACTTTCAAAATGTTTCTCTAGAAAGCTGATGCAATGGATATAAGGAAGAGGGATACCCATTAAAGGGTTGTAGACTCATTAGTGAGGTTATCC
>NC_090749.1:10561666-10566666 GCF_036898095.1 Palaemon carinicauda
ATGGATTGCTATCCCTGTGTCTTCCTAAGCTCTCCTTTATTATGATGTTTTGTCTATCAGTAGGATTTCCCCGCCCGTCTGACTCAGCACTGGTGAGCTATGTCGACATTTTGTTTTTTGTAATTATAGGTGTGTGATGTAAAAGAGCAGGATCATTTCCAGTAATTCCTATGGCTCAAACAGTCTCATTATGTCATCATTAAATGTATCTCAAGCTTGCTGACACCAAACCAATATCTTATCTGAGGGGGATGAAATTTAGCCACGGTCAGTTATTCTGTGTCTGCCATGCCTGTCATGCATGAAGTGGTGATTCCTTATTTAAACAACGAAATAACATCATCTCGTCCTTGAACGACGAAAAAAAAAAAAATGGAACTGGTTTAGCGTCAACCTCTTGATAAATTAAATATGTTATTTGTCCAACGTGTCTTTGATATTCATTACTGATCGATTAATTAGTTGATTCCTTTACGAAAACCGAAGGATCGATTGAATGAGGCATTGTTCGCATTGTTGGCTGTGAGACGGAAATGAACCAAGTGATTCAGGGAGACTAATGAGGCTTCATTACCTTCACATTGAACAATAGGAGGCTATTTGGGGATATGATAATCCAATATTGATCATCTGACTTGATAAGAGAGAGAGAGAGAGAGAGAGAGAGAGAGAGAGAGAGAGAGAGAGAGAGAGAGAGATTCTCTGCCGGTCAGTATACTAAAGCATCTTTAATTAATGACTTTGGCATAATTTTCCAAATCTCATCCGTTCTCTTACAGAGAAGCCTTTTGGCCTCCTCTTATTAAAAGAACACCCGAGAACTGAAATTGCTTGAAGAAGAAGCTCCGAAATGCCTAAGAATAAGGGATATACCTCATAGAAAACGCCCCCAAGAAAAAGAGACCGATTTTGTGATAAGAAAAGAATGAAGACAATCCAGTATTTGTTTGTTGCATTTCCTATTACTTTTCCTCACACCATTTTGACCCGAAGACAGGTCAGGTCATTCAGTCTGAAGAACGGTTTGCAAGTGACCTGAATTGGTGAATAAGTTTCCTCGTTCTATTTCTTTAATAGACCAATGGATGGGACCTTTCCTTTCATTGGTGTGATATGTTGGATTTGCACCTTTTCATTTGGACTATTCTAGACCTATTATAATGTTTTCTTCAGAGAGAAACAAATGAATTAATGATAAAAACAAGTTATTCAGAGACCCTTGATGATACAATTATCAAGATAGAAGGACAGACAATTAATGTTAATTGTGTGTGTGTTCTAACTAATACAAATTCCATCTTTCATCGGCCGAGTATGTTCACTGAGTAGGCCTAAAGGCTTTCGCCTTAACAGATGTCAGCTTTGCTTGAGAGAGAGAGAGAGAGAGAGAGAGAGAGAGAGAGAGAGAGAGAGAGAGAGAGAGAGAGAGAGAGAGTTTCAAGGTTAGTTGAACAACGCTTCTCTTGTTGTCTTAAATTCAGGAAACAGGTAATATTTTGGAAATGGTGTTATACTTATAACAGCATAAATTAATTTTATGGTTACATTTTACCATAATAAACAGATAAATACTTCAACTTATACAGATCAGTTGGTTTCATTAAACTCCACCAACATCTCCCACAATAAAGATGTAATTATAGAAGAAATGTTTCTTGCAAGAGATGATTAGAGTCAGTTTGTTGAGTTCATAACAGATGTATCTCGATGCTGTGTGAAGTTGCCTTTGGAATCCTCATAAGAAGATCATTTTCTAAAGGTAGTGAAAGTTTTGACTTTTATCTGATTCTTTTACCTGAGGAGAATTTTGCAAATATCTGCATGGCAGATGAATCAGAATTGACACTGCCTAAGTTTGCATCTTTATTGTGCATGCATTTGCACACAAACACACAAACACGATTGGCATGCAAAGTACTATATACCTTTGTTTTTCTTTGCTATCTTTTTGCTTCATGTAGGATTTAGATTGCCACTCCCATCCGCCTTCCCATAGGTGCAGAGGGGTTATGAATGGCCTCCCAGGTCCCAGTATCTTATGGCTCAGATTCCTAAATCGAATCTCAGCTGCATTAAATGCACTTCGTGACGCCTCTCTCTCTCTCTCTCTCTCTCTCTCTCTCTCTCTCTCTCTCTCTCTCTCTCCTGAACCATTGTTTGACATATTTGTGACATATTCTGTCACATATAGCATTAGTTTAAGGAAAGCTTTTATGTTTATCTTCAGGAAAGCTTCACCAAGTTTTTGGACTTTTCATAATAAAATCGGAGAACTGCAACTGGAAATAATATTATCCTGGTGCCAACTATTGAATGTTTATGTCATGCAAAGTCATTGCGGGAATTACGGTCTTCTAAGAATGATAAAACTCTCATTCAAGGAGGCATAGGCCTCGTTCATCTCTGGTTTGAGAGATAGAGAGAGAGAGAGAGAGAGAGAGAGAGAGAGAGAGAGAGAGAGACTCCAAAAAAAATCTGAAGGAATATCAGATAGAGGAAAAGAAAGGAGGAAAATAGGACGCAGGATGAATATGTCTGAAAAAGAAAATCAAATGCAATAAAGGCTGGGATCAGGCTGTAGATATCAACAGTGTGTGATTCCTGTGAGGAAAGAAAGACACCTCAAATGCTCATTGACTTGATAGAAAGTTTACTTAGGAACAAAACGTCATCGTATAAAGTTATAGCAGTTATATAAGAACTGTTGGCCCTCGGCACTACCACCACCAACAACAACAGATAGTTTGTTCAAAGATAGATAATTGAAATGTCTTTCTTGCTCTAACCACAGTACATTAGAGGATAACTTATGTCAAGGCATTAGCTCTACTGTAATAAACTAAAAAAGTATTTACACACACACTTAAGAGTTTCTATTCCAATATATATATATATATATATATATATATATATATTATATATATAGAGGAGAGAGAGAGAGAGAGAGAGAGAGAGAGAGAGAGAGAGAGAGAGAGAGAGAGAGAGAGAGAGAGAGAGAGGATTTAATCTCAAAACTATTATAATTCAAAATGAAAAATCTCACTCATTTCCAATACGGTAATATCTCCCATCACGTATATTTATTGTCAAAGCCGTTATCAGTGGAAAGAAAAATCTGTTGAAATAGGACCCAATAAAGTATTCCGTAGGATCATATCTGTGAATTACATGAAAATGATGGCAATCCTTAATATATTGAATAACAATTCTTTTATCAAACCTGTAATATCCTGAATTCCTTTCTAAGGATTTATTGGCTTGATTCATTTCCTGAAAATATACAGATTTGAAGAAATGAAAAGAAGCACAAATTTACCACAAAAGAAGTATTAACCCCAATTCACATTCTTTCTAATATTATCTGATATGATAAGTTGGGTGATTTTGTTTATATCTTTACAGGGCACCAAGTTATCTTGTCTAAGACCTTCATCATTCCAGCCAATAGACAAAGGCTCTGTTACTGTTGGGAACATTGGCGAGAAGTCGGTGGTAAGAAGAAGGAAAATAAAAGTTTCGAGGTGACCAAAGCAATAAAGTTTTTACAAGAGATTTATGGGAACAATAGGGATGTGGTAAGGGGCTAGAGGGGCGGGTAGGGGTCGGTGTTTGGAGGGCTCGGGGGTTGACTCAAAAGTGAATGAGATCATCCGTTAGAGAAGCGGTTGTTGATACGTGCTTTCTCTGACCATAAAGATGAAATATTCATAGTAGAGGAGAGAGAGAGAGAGAGAGAGAGAGAGAGAGAGAGAGAGAGAGAGAGAGAGAGAGAGAGAGGGGGGGGGGGGGACTCGATGATTTCATTTGTGTGATGCTTCATAACTATCAAAATAGGTGTCCTTGACTGCAACCAACACAATCGACTAACTACCCTTTACATAACTTAGAAACGACCTTTCAAACCTCACTAACAAGAGATATCAAGTTGTTGTTTTGCATCAACCGGACATTTAATCATTACAGTCAAAGCTCAGGTTTCATGTTGCACATCCAAAGATGATCTTAGAAATACAGACTAAAATTTATCTATTACTTTTACCGGGTTTTGTTCTTTTGGGGGAACAGAATTCACCACTGTTGAGTCATTCATTTCAGGACAGAGATTTTGAATACAAGGGAGAGTTTACCAGTGATCATGACGAACATATCTATCACATTGCAAATTATAATAGAAAATAAATTACATTAGTGTGCATGCGTTGACCAATCACGAAATATCCCTTTGCCAACTATGATAATCAGAATAGCTTTTATATTAACAAATAATACAATTATTTCGATTTTATTGCATCAGTTGGTTCATAGTAAGTTAATAAAACGCTGTAGGCTTTTGCATATAATCTTTTTTTTTTTTTCAAATTGAACAATATAATTGCACAAAGAATCTATTAATAATGCTGAAATTGATATTTTCTGGTTTAAATTTCATAATTTCATCTTATGTCTAATATTCATGACCTGTTTCCTTATCTTCATTATCTCTCTCTCTCTCTCTCTCTCTCTCTCTCTCTCTCTCTCTCTCTCTCTCTCTCTCTCTCTCTCTCTCTCAAGTCGTAATATGGAAAACACTGAATAATACCTATTCATTCCCATTTGATGTAAATTGTACCAAGTCACACAAATGATAAAAAAAAAAAACGATGATAAACTACAAATAAACAATGATAGTTTTCTTTTCATCTTACGAGTTGTTTTACATATGTAAATAAACATCAGGAGACAAGACCTAATTTCAAGGCTTATATGAATCCTTCGAGTATTTCCCGGGGTCGACATGATATCTTTTATTTTGTAAACACAATACAATAATGGATCTAAGGATTGCTTTAATAAATGAAAGACAACTGTCTTCACATTAAAGGGAAGAAATATAATATGATTATTAGTTTAATCCTTGTAATGATTTTAATCGTCTATTCTTATCTGATCATGACGCACATCCGCCTATACATTCCTTGAACAAACACACGAAGACGAGTGAACAATTGAATAGGAAAGGT
>NC_090749.1:10574166-10590362 GCF_036898095.1 Palaemon carinicauda
CGGTGGAGAGATGTCGGCGTTACCGGGCAGACCAGGCATCAGACTGTCGAGGTAAAGGCGTGCACCAGAGGCATGTGGTCTGTGCGAATGACAAAGGGCGTACCTTCTAAGAAATGGTGAGAGTGACGGACAGCCAAGTGGACCGCCAGCAATTCTCGATTGAAGGTAGAATAACCCGATTCTGCCTTGGACAGTTTTTTTTGCTGAAGAAGGCCAATAGGCGGGGCGAGCCGTTGACCACCCTGCTCGAGTACTGCAACCAATAGCGACGTCGCTGGCATCGGTTTAGAGAAGGAGAGGGGCATGTAGGATAGGAAAAAGTGAGAGCCGCACCAGTTGATAGGGCCTTCTTTGCATTGCAGAAGGCTGCATCTTGAAGGGGACCCCCACTTCAGGTCCTTTGGCTTGCCCTTGAGGGAGGAGTAGAGGGGGCCAAGAGTGGGGACCATGGCTGGCAGAAAACGGTGATAATAGTTGATCATGCCCATGAATTCCTGCAGAGCTTTGACGGTCGAGGGCGTGGGGAAATTCTGAACGGCTGCTACCTTCTCAGGGAGGGGATGGACTCCCTTCAGGAGTGATGTGGTGCCCTAAGAACGACACTTCGTGGGCGCCAAAGGTTCACTGTCGTACCGGACTACAAGGCCGTTTTGTTGCAGGCGGTCAAGCACGATGCACAGGTGACGGAGGTGTTCCTCTTTTGAGGAGAATACAAGTATGTCGTCCACATAATATACACAGAAGGGGAGGTCCGTTAATGTGCCATCCATGAAACGTTGAAAACATGGCCCCCAGCGTTACGAAGGCCAAAAACAGGAGTAATTGAAGGTGTGTGTACCAAATAGAGTGGTGATGGCAGTCTTGGGGATGTCTTCTGGATTCATAGGCGCCTGATAATACCCCTGTCAGGAGGATCGAGCATAGAAAAAACCTTTGCTTTGTGCAGGTAGGAGGTCACGTCGGCAATGTTTGGGAGGGGCGTAGTGATCCGGTTCTGTTTGCATGTTCAAGCGCCTGTAATCCCCGCACGGACGGAGGGAGCCGTCTTTGTTCAGAACGATGTGTAAGGGTGACGATCATGGGCTGGAGGCCTTTTGGCAAAGGCCCTTTTCCTCCATTTCGGTGAATGTCTGTTTAGCGGCTGCCAATCGTTCCGGTGACAGACGTCTGAATTTTGCGAAGACTGGGGGGTCCCGTCGTCTTGATATGGTGATAAATACCGTGCTTGGCAGGAACCGTGGGCATTTGGCGAAGTTGTGGACTAAAAACTTCCGGGTACGACGTGAGGAGGTGGGCGTAGGCATCCGTGGGTGCGCTGATGTGGAGAGCGAGGTTAGAGGGTTGAAGAGGTGTCGACAAGTATGAGTCTGCGTTGACCAATCGTCACTGGGCGACATCGAACAGAAGGTGGAAATGAGAGAGGAAATCCGCACCGAGGATTGGCAATGTGATGTCAGCAACGAGAAACTTCCAATTGAATTTACCGTTTTCCGAACGATAATGTGAGGTTCTCGTAACCGTAGGTGGGTATCGCAGATCCGTTGGCAGCTACCAAGCGGACGTCAGCAGATGTAGACAGACTACGTCGTGCCTTGAAGAGATTCCTTGTCAAAAGAGAACAACAAGCACCCATGTCTACCAAAAATCGCACGCCCGTTCCTGCATCATGTAAAAAGAAAAGATTAGAAACACGGGAGGCCACCGCCACGCGCGATGGCCTACTTACACGTTTTTTGGCCACCGACAATCCTTGGCACATTTCTTCGCCGTTGCCCCGAATCTGAAGTGGTAGTAGCAAATCAGCGGCAGATGGGAGGTAGTAAGTGGCTGTAGAAGTTGTTTGTTGGGGCGCGAGCGATTGGTGGATGGTGGGCGGCTTTGTCGCTGCTTCGGCCCGTCACGGGGTAGGCGTGTATGTCCTAGGGCATTCATGTCAGCTTCGGTTGACGTTGAATAGGCATCCTCTTCGTCAGGGGTGGAGGCGTTGATGGAGGTCTTGAAGTGGCTGTCCATAAGGGCGTCGGCTTTGGTCATCAAGTCCTTTATGGGTAAACTATCGACATCGGGTATGGCAGCGCGTATAGGTCCGGATAAACGGTGTATCCAAAGGGCACGAAGTAGGTTCACCTCACTAGGAGAGCCGTCTGCGGCAGGTTGAAGGCGAGCAATACTGCTCATTTCCTTGAGGGCAAGCAAAGCCCTTTGGTCCCTTAACGCTTGTTGGGGGAGCTGAAAAAGCTTTGCTATACGGGCGGCTGGCGACAGCGAGTACTGCTGCAGAAGGTATGTTTTAAGGGCGTCATATGCTATAGGGGTGTCTCCTTGTTCACAAAGCCAGTCGGATATTTCCGGGAAGGTGTCCCTCGGGTATTGCCGCGAGAACATAATCTGCTTTGGTGGTTGAGCGGTCACGCCCTTGATGCGAAACTGGACTTCTGCGCGTTGAAACCAAGCAAACGCCTCTCCGCTGGCGAACGGTGAAAGTTTCAATGGGGCAGCCGCAGCGCCAACTTCTATAGAGTCCGTCATAGTACCAACGATGGACGGGCGAGGGGGGTAGGGGTGGAAGGCGGTGGGAGCGAGTCAACTTCCGGGGTCACCAATGTGACGGCCGAGACAAGGTTGGAACTTAAAGGCAGTATAAAAGTAACCGAGTTAATTTATTATAGAACACTCTCCTCTATATACAAAACCTCAAGGCAACCGGAATTTTCATGTTCACAAGACAGACTATGTTACAGAGCCGAAATGCAGACATGTTTATTCTGGTTCTTTTTTGCGCGAGGGAAGAGCGAAGATACGAGCATAATATATACAAAATGAATTATGTACGATCATGTGACACACGGTTGTTACAGTGTGTATATTGAAGCCAGCCAGACATGTTCCTTGTAAAGGCAAACAGCTTTTGCAAAGATTATGCGTTGTTAGCTCAGCGTCCCCAAGTATTTAATTGTGCCATTAAATTGGAGAGAGAGAGAGAGAGAGAGAGAGAGAGAGAGAGAGAGAGAGAGAGAGAGAGAGAGAGAGAGAGAGAGAGAGAGTTGTTTAATTTTTGACTGTAGCGTGTTCGAGGCCCTAATCATTGGAAAACGATATAAATGAAAAGATTTTTAAGGCTCTTCTATAGCATTAAAATCGATGGTGTCCTTGTAGTGAGTTGTTCCTCTAAGACTTTTATTAAGAAACTTGTCTCTCATAACTGATGATAATACTGTTGTTTTCATACTTAATGGACATTATGATGGTTTAGAGTCCTTTTGATGGAAGTTTTAGGGGATTAATGCCTTCGCTAATAGTTGCTTTGGTTTCTTGTAAAATTCGTGTTGCGATAACATAAGACCAGACAAATAAACTTTTCCGGACGGGGTTGAAGACATGGAATGTATCAGTGGTATGAAGTCATCTCACGTGTGACTGAATTAAATGGAGAACTTTATGAAAGCTCTTTTCTAGGAAAGATGTGCTTTTTACAGAGAGAGAGAGAGAGAGAGAGAGAGAGAGAGAGAGAGAGAGAGAGAGAGGTATGAGTAGTTTTACTATCAATAAACATACAAAAGACTGAGAATATTATTAAGGCTTTCAGGAGGAAACTGAAGACTCTTGTTTTCCAATTGCTTCGATAATGTGGATTTGACAAAAACGAGCATTATAAAGTGTGATATGCTGAGTGCCTTAAAGAAATGAATTTGATAGAATGAATTTGATAGAATGAATTATGAAAGGTTCTGTAGAGAGTAGGGTTCCCTCTCAGTGTATTACATGAAAAGCAGTAACCCTCACAGTAAAGCAAGTAAGTAATATTAGAATGAAGACTGATTCAGATACCTAACATAGTTGTAAGTCTCGTGATATTGGTTTGCTACACACACACACACACACACACACACACTCTCTCTCTCTCTCTCTCTCTCTCTCTCTCTCTCTCTCTCTCTCTCTCTCTCTCTCTCTCTCTCTCTCTCGTTCTTTTCCTACTGTCCAACACCACAATAAACAAAAATTCAGAGTTACAAGAAAGATAAAAGAACGAAAGAATGGATTCCCCTAAGTCATTATCTCATTCAATATGACGGAAAATTTGGATGAAAGCAAGTAACTTCAAGACCATCAATAATAGCATTAAAACAAGTCTTGTGTAAAATCATTAATTTTTTTTCTCGAAGGATTTGACTTTTTTCAGATTCTGTCAGGTTTGAAATTTCTTTTGTCTGGAGACAAATGATTTATAAATCAATTTGTAATTGATTGATTGTCACTTCGTTGCATAATCTAATCTACTTTCTTAACGGGGATGAAATATGATTAAAAGTAGCTCGTTTTACTCGGGAACACACACATATATACACACACAAATTCAAAGAACGTTTTAGTACAGGTAGACTGTAATATATCCTGAAACACATCCTTATAAACTCTGCAGATGAATGAACGTGAGCATCAGCAGAACCTTTGAGACACTGAATGAGAGAATGAACACCTTTGACATAACTTATTTGCCTCAATAGACAAAAGTAAGGCTTTTATACATTTCTGGTTTCAGTTGAGAAATCTACTGTCAATAGGATTAGAGAGAGAAGTGTATCATCGCTATAAAATACAATATATTCATATAGGTGTGCAAAAAACCCACGCAAACACGCACAGTAACATCATGATACTAAAAAATGTCCGCCAGGCAGCAACAACTGCCAAGGTTGTTTGGATGTGGTCATGTCTGTAACGCATACACGCAAGCAGAGAGAGAGAGAGAGAGAGAGAGAGAGAGAGAGCCTTACCTTATTGCCTTATTGCCTTATTTTTTGTTTGGGTTCCCCCAGGTCCCTCAGTGTGAGGCACCTCGTATATCCACCAGAGAGTTGCTAATACATCTTCCGGTGTATTTTGCATCTTCCAGTCTTGGATGGTCTGGGATGCATCTTAGGTATTTATCGAGCTGCTTTTTAAACGCATCTACGCTCACTCCTGATATGTTTCTTAGATGAGCTGGCAGCACATTAAATAGTCGCTGCATTATCGATGCTGGTGCGTAGTGGATTAATGTCCTGTGCGCCTTTCTCAGTTTACCTGGAATGCTTTTTGGTACTATTAATCTACCTCGGCTTGCTCTTTCTGATACTTTAAGCTCCATGATGTTTTCAGCAATTCCTTCTATTTGCTTCCATGCTTGTATTATCATGTAGCGTTCTCTTCTCCTTTCTAGACTGTATAGTTTTAAAAATTGCAGTCTTTCCCAGTAATCAAGGTCCTTAACTTCTTCTATTCTAGCAGTATAGGACCTTTGTACACTCTCTATTTGAGCAATATCCTTTTGGTAGTGTGGGTACCATATCACATTGCAGTACTCGAGTGTACTACGCACATAAGTTTTGTAAAGCATAATCATGTGTTCAGCTTTTCTTGTTTTAAAGTGTCTGAATAACATTCCCATTTTTGCTTTACATTTAGCCAACAGTGTTGCTATTTGGTCGTTGCATAACATATTCCTATTTAAAATTACACCAAGGTCTTTAATTGCTTCCTTGTTTGTGATTGTCTCATTATTAGGTCCCTTGTATGCATACACCATTCCTTCTCTGTTTCCATAATTTATTGATTCGAATTTATCGGAGTTAAATACCATCCTATTTAACTCCGCCCATTCATATATTTTGTTTAGATCTCTTTGTAGTGAGTTCCTATCTTCATCACAAGTAATTTCTCTACTTATTCTTGTGTCATCGGCGAAACTTCTCACTACGGAGTTTTCAACATCACAGTCTATGTCTGAGATCATAATAACAAATAGCAGTGCAGCTAATACCGTACCTTGGGGCACACCAGATATTACCTGGGCTTCATCTGATTTCTCGTCATTTGCAACCACTATCTGTTTTCTGTTTTGCAGGAATTCTTTTACCCATTTTCCTATCTTTCCTACAATATTATGCTTTCTCATTTTTTCTCCAATATGTTATGGTCTACCTTGTCAAAGGCTTTTGCAAAATCTAGATAGATCACATCTGTGTCTTTTTCATTTATCATATTATTGTATATGTTTTCATAGTGAACTATCAGTTGGGTCTGTGTACTTTTTCCAGGTACGAAACCGTGTTGACCCATATTAAACAAATTATTTTTGACCAAATGGTTCATTATTTTCTTTTTTATTACCCTCTCATACACTTTCATAATATGTGATGTTAGACTAACAGGTCTATAATTGCTTGCCTCTAGTCTTGATCCACTTTTGAAGATAGGGGTTATATAAGCTAATTTATGTTTAACATATATCTCGCTCATATCTATACTCTGTCTTAGCAGTATTGCAAGTGGCTTCGCGATAGTGTTTGCAGTTTTTTTTAACAAAATCGCTGGAACTCCATCTGGTCCGGCTGCCGATCCATTTTTAATTTCGTTTATAGCCGTGACAATATCTGCTTCATTAATATCTATATCCGTTAGATATTCAACATTTTCTTCTCTCATTTCTGTTTCATTATTCTCATTCGCAATTCTTGGCGTGAACTCACTCTTATATCTTTCTGCTAATATGTTGCATATTTCCTTTTTTTCATTCGTTAGCCGTCCTTCAATTCTTAGAGGGCCTATTTCCATTCTCCTTTTATTCATCTTTTTTGCATAGGAGTAAAGTACTTTGGGGTTTCTTTTTATATTTTGAAGTGTCCTTTCTTCTAAGTCCCTTTTTTTCATTTTCTTTCGACTGCATAATCTTTTGTTCTGCATTTTCTATCTTACATTTTATTTCCCTCATTTTCCACACATTTTTTTCTTTTGCAAGATTTTTCTTCCACTTTTTAATTTTCTGAAATAAGATCCTTCTGTCTCTTGGTATGCACGTCTTTTGTTTATTGTTTTTTTTTCGGTACATATTTTTTAACAATTTTCTCCAGTATTTTGTACAGTATATCCGTATTTACCTGTATATCATCACTTATAAATACAATTTTCCATTCTTTATTCAGTTCTTCATTTATTTCTGACCATTTTATATTCTTACTGTAAAAGTTATATTTTCCATATCCTTCCCAAAGTTTTGTGCTTTTATTAATTCTGTGATCACTTGCTTTGGAATGAACTATCAATTCTATGACATTGTGGTCTGAAATTCCCGTGTTATACACTATTATTTCTTTAACATAATTCACCTCATTCACAAATACTAGATCTAGGACATTTTCCTTTCTTGTTGGAATGTGGTTTATTTGTTGCATATTATGAGAGAGAGAGAGAGAGAGAGAGAGAGAGAGAGAGAGAGAGAGAGGAGAGAGAGAGAGAGAGAGAGAGAGAGATCTGCTTCGTGTCTGACTATCGCCTGTTTGAGGCCCCATTTATTCACTACAGTCTAAAACTTTACATCTGGAAAAATTATCATTACTCTTCCATAGCATCAAAATCATTGGTTTCATCTTAATGAATTTTTCCCCCAAAACTTTTATTATGACACTTGTCTTTCGTAATTCATGAAATTCCTATTTATTACATGTTTATTGGAACTGATCTTTAATAGCACATGCTGTAATGGTAGAAGTTTGAAGGAGATTAAAGCCTTTGCAAATAGTTGCTTTGGTTTGTTGTGAGATGCTCTTTTCAATAACAGGGAGTAAATAACAACAATATAAGATCTTTTCTGGATGGCGTTGAGGAGAAAGGATGTATCATTGGTATGAAGCTATCTGTGGTGGGACTAAAGTAAATGGAGAACCTTATGAAAGTTCTCAGAAAGATATGTTTATTGTAAACAGGAGAGAGAGAGAGAGAGAGAGAGAGAGAGAGAGAGAGAGAGAGAGAGAGAGAGAGATTTAATCTCAAAATTACTATAATTTAAAATAAATATTTTCACACTTTTCCAATACCAATTCCTTTCTTTCTAAGAATTTATTGTCACGATCCATTTCCTAAAATTATGCAATTTTTGAAAAAAGGAGAAAAATGTAAAAAAAAAAAATATACACAAAAATGTATTGACCTCAAATCACATTCATTGTAGTAATTACTGATAATACAATTTGGAGGATTTCTCGATATTTTTAAAGGACAAAATGTCATCCTGACAAGAACTTCCAACAAGCCTATGACAATTCAACTCCACAGACTTTACTGGAAAGGAAGTAATCTTCCAGTATTCCAGAAAACTGACAAAGTACATAATCTTCCAGTATTCCCGGCAACAGACAAAAAGAATCTTCCAGTAATCCAGACAACTAACAAAGGAAGTAATCTTCCAGTATTCCAGACTAGACAAAGCAAAGAATTTTCCAGTATCGCAGGCAATAGACAAAGGAAGTAATCTTCCAGCATTCCAGACAAATGACAAAGGAAGTAATCTTTTGGTATTCCAGACAGCTGACAAAGACTCTTGCTGTTAGTAGCATTAGCAAGAAGATTTGCTCTGTACAAAGTCAGTGGTAAGAAAAAAAATACAAGATTTGAGGTGACCAACACAATAAAGTGGTTATAAGAGACTTGTGGGAACTTAGGGGATGTGATAAGGGACAGGTACAGTATGGGAGTAGGGGGCGGGTTGTCTCAGGGATGGGGGGTCGGGTATAGGGTGGGTGTGATTCTAAAAAGGAAGACATCATCCTTGAGAGAAGCAGTTGTTGATTCTTGCTTTCCTACCTTAAAGTTCTATACACTTCTGAAGTCTCTCATTTTATCATATGAGATACTATGGAGGAAATATACGCAGTACAGAGAGAGAGAGAGAGAGAGAGAGGAGAGAGAGAGAGAGAGAGAGAGAGAGAGAGAGAGAGAGAGAGAGAGAATAATAGTCTTTAATCCCCTTTTTGCCTTTCACCTGGGGGTGGATGGGGGTGGGGGGGGGGGGTGACTCTGGGGGACTGTTCTTCACTCTCTTTAATTATATATTTTCTATTTTTATAATTTACGAGACTTTGAAACCGTTTTAGCTGTTTCACACAAATCTGATTTTATACCTTTTTTGTTTATCTTATTTATGTTAATATTTTCAAGCAACAGATTCAGATTACAATGAAAATGAAAATAACGATACCAGTAATGTATATCTTATCCTATCTCCCTAAACAGAAGTATTTTCAAGTTCAAATCTTTCACCTCTCAAATATGATAACACCGGATCCTAATAATCGCTACCAATATTTCGATTGTATTAAATCATATTATTGTTATTCACCGATGTAATAATTGGATTATAAATTCAGTTAAAATTACCATATCACACAATTATACCATTAACCTTTTATACGATACAAAGCCGTTGAAATTCTACAAAATCACATTTGTGTCATTTGGAATGTGTTTGCCCTGATGTGTCAAGAAGCAGTTTATTGTGCTAATTGAACCATTTTGATGAGCCCCGCAAGAGAGGCTATGTATTATTATTATTATTATTATTATTATTATTATTATTATTAGTAGTAGTAGTAGTAGTAGTAGTAGTAGTAGTAGTAGTAGTAGTAGTAGTAGTAGTAGTAGTCAGCTTACAACCCTAGTTGGAAAAGCATGATGCTATAAGCCCAGTGAGGAAAGGAAACAAGGAAATTTCAAGGCGAATAAGGAAACAGTGAGAGAGTCTCTTAGTTTGGTCCAACAACAGAAGGAGAAGAAGAAGATTCAGTTGTTCATAAATATTTTTAATGCAAAACCCGATTATCTAGTGGCAGCGACACCCAATCCTCCATCGAGTGAGACTGAATTCGATTCCAGGATGAAGGAAGATGGATTCTCTATTGTTTATTCTTCATTATGATTCATCATTCATGAATTTCAGTGGTATTTGTAATCATTATTCATTCCTGAAGTGCTGCTGGGAATTAGTATTTGGCAGACGTATATATTCCGCATCTAGCTGTCTTTGATGTTATGATGATTAGACACTATTACACTATTGCCATTCACAAATATCATTCTAATTAGGAAGAGGATTTGGTCGCTTGAATGAAGTTGATCCTCTCACGTATTACATTACAAAGTTGGGTCATCTCATTCAAAGGAAGTTCAACTTCCACTACAGATGTTTAGGAAAAGGAAGAAGCAATTGAGAAAAATTAGATAGCAATTGAAGGGAAGAAAGAGAGAGAGAGAGAGAGAGAGAGAGAGAGAGAGAGAGAGAGAGAGAGAGAGAGAGAGAGAGAGAGAGGGGACTAGATTGTCTAATTTGTATGATGGTGCATGGTTGATTAAAAAAAAAAGTTTCTTTGCCTAGTACAGACAAAGTCGATTAACTACCTTGTTCATAAATTTCAAACGACCTATTCATTTCTTACCAACTAAAGAAATGTTCCTTTGAATCTACCGGCATTTAATGCCTGCAATCAATGCTCAGGGTCACGTTCCATGTTATATATATATATATATATATATATATATATATATATATATATATATATATATATATATATATATATATATATATATATATATATGTATATATATATATATATATATATATATATATATATATATATACATATATATATATATATATATATATATATATATATATATATATATATATATATATATATATATATATATATATATATACATATATATATATATATATATATATATATATATATATATATATATATATATAAAATTACTGCTACAGAAGATGATATATTCATCAATTTCGCCTCAGGAGGGAAGATATTTGGTTCCGTAAATGAATCAATATCATTTTATTTATTCCATTGCGCGAATCATTAGTTTATAAAAGAAGATGGCACAAGAAAATAACGGAATTTGAAAATCTTTTTCACTCTTAAGGAAAGAGAAAATATTAAGGAAAGAGACATGAGGTAGTTATGTTTAAGTAAAATTTGCTTCTAGTATCCCCTCTCTCTCTCTCTCTCTCTCTCTCTCTCTCTCTCTCTCTCTCTCTCTCTCTCTCTCTCTCTCTCTCTCTCTCTCTCTCAGGGCCAGTTCATGTTTCATAGTAAAATCGAGAGAGGCTATTTATTTTGTGTTTCAATGGAGCCTACCATGGAAAAGATGAGAAAATGGATAAGTTTTGTCAGCAATAAAAAATATGGGTTTTCTGGCAGAGAGAGAGAGAGAGAGAGAGAGAGAGAGAGAGAGAGAGAGAGAGAGAGAGAGAGAGAGAGAGCACCTGGATATTGCAATATCAAATATAACACAAATTGACACCTTTGGAGTCTCTCTTTATCGCCTCAAATAAAAACAGTGATTGAACTTTTAATGTTCAACGTCTGTAATTAAGACCAATTCTTTCAGAGTTCGTTATGGAGACGACGTCTACAACTGTTACCTTATTTTATGTTGTTTCATTATAAACTCATGCAGATTCTCCTATAACTTCACTCTCTTCTGAATATATTAATATCTAAATTTCTTAGCATATTATGGAACAATTGCTCTGCTATAATATTATATCACATTATTTATTCCTGTGACATATATTATTACTTTATTAGAAAGAAAGTAACTTCAGTGTAAAACAAGTATTTGTTACCTTTAGAATAATTATTGTGAAGCCTTTAAAAAAATCTAATGAGGATGAAGCTTCACTTTTTATTCTTATTTCTTGGATTAACTCTTATTTAATGGAAAAACTCTCTAGAAACAAATAATTTCAAATCCTCAATCACGTGACAGTTCCTTTGTTTCTCTTTTTTCTGGTTCGCGTTCCAATGAGTCATTCTGAGCAATACGAAGTTTCTAGAACAACATGTGGAATGTTTTGGCTCTAATTCATAAAGACTCACCGAAATTCTAACAACAACACCCACCTACTTCTCATTTACTCTCTCTTCTCTCTGCCATTTATTCTAATCCTTCATAATTACTTCTAAAATCATTTATCTCTCTATTTCTTATTAATGAATAAAACTCATGAATAAATGTATTACATACATGTACTACTCATCTACACACGAAATGCATTCAAATAAAAGTTATTGTCTGACAATACCTGACTTGTCTTTCTAAACAGATATTCTGATAAAATACGGTCATTTATCATTATATAATTTGTCTGTCATCTTTCATCCAATTTACTCTTTATAAAAGAGGTATCACACAAAAAAATATAGTTTAAATACAAATTGGCTTTAATATATCAACATTAGATATTCCTGCAAAAATATAAAATTTCTAACATTATCATGATTCATGATTTATGATGCACACTCTTTAATTAATTATTCAAACCTTTGATCTATAAAACTTTTTTTTTAATTCGCATCAAGAGACCTGAAATGCTTTTTAGTACCTAATAATGCATGATTTTTAGAAGCCATTAGATTTTGATGTATTTTTATTGATATTGGAGAATTAATTTCGACTATTCCCTGGTATTTAATCACTCTTGAATTGGAAAGTTGCCCCTTTAAGAGCATCACACACATTATATATATATATATATATATATATATATATATATATATATATATATATATATATATATATATATATATATATATATATATATATATATATATATCTTTTTTCTTATGTCGATCTTATTTGCACAAAGGGTGAAACTGCAACCCTCCGCTGTCACTCTTCAACGTCCCCGTATGCCCAAGAAAAAGGATTCATCTTGGAAGGATATCTATATTCACATCTTTTATCAACAGGATTTTTTTTTATTCTTATAGGAATTTCACAATATCTGAATTATCTGTTTTCCTTTTTTTTTTCGGCGTCTGGTTAACTTCAGCGAAGTGGGTATCCTTGTACACCTACGCTCATTTCTTAGCATTACAATTCTTTTGTCTTCTTCCTATCATTCATTTTTCTCATCATCCTCTTTGAACTTTACTCTTCAGTGGAACAGAAGCGTTTTTACATGTACAGTAGCACATTAGTGCCTTGGCCGCAGCAAAATGAGTAATAGAATGAGGAAGAGAAAGATAATCACGAAAGGAAGAGTGAATGGAGGATGCAGAGAAAGAGAAAAGTTGAAGAAGAGAATGAATCAAGTGTAAAAGAAAGGAAGGAATGTTAATTCTTTCTAATTCTTGTGTTTGAAGAAAACATTCAATAGAAAGAAGTATTTTTTTGCAAGAAAATTTCTACCGAAGAGATTTTAATTTTTCATCATTATTCAAATACATTAATTATAAAATTGATTAATTTCTTATAGAATTTAGTAAGAACTTTGAGTTGTATAGATTTAATGGTTGTTTAAATTACACTTGTCAAGATTTCAATTAAAATCTTAAAATGTCCTCAAGTGCAAAGAAAATTCCAATTACATCACATATTATTGTATGTTGTAAATTAATGATATAACACTTCAGTTGATAAAGCATTTTAAATTGTGAAAATGCCATTTTATTTAGTGATGATTAAACTAATATGTTTTCTTTATGTATAAATATTTATATATATATATATATATATATATATATATATATATATATATACATATTTATATATATATATAAATATATATATATATATATATATATATATATATATAAATATATATATATATATATATATATATATATATATATATATATATATATACACATATATATATATATATATATATATATATATATATATATATATATATATATATATATTTATATAATATATATACACACACACTATATATATATATATATATATATATATATATATATATATATATATATATATATATATATGTATATATATATATATGTATATATATATATATATATATATATATATATATATATATATATATTCTTTTAAATCCTATAAAAGCATATGTACTCAATAGGCATTTCTAAAACTATTTGTTATTGACAGATAAAGAATAGAAATTGAAGAAAGCAAAGACTTGTAGGGTTTAGAGTCCTTTAGGCCAGTGACTGACTAACTGACTGACTGACTAACTGACTGACTGACTAACTGACTGACTGACTGACTGACTGACTGACAGATCGACCGAGGACCTTTCAGTCTTTTTCCTCACTGGAAGACACAAGTAGAGTTGGTTGGCGATGTCTCTTCACACGGGAAAGGGGATTTCCCAAATTGACTTCAGCATTTGGCAATGGAAGGAAGAAAGGCAGAAAAGAAAATACCAAAAAGGTTAAATTGGAATATTGTTGTTTGGGGAATTATTTTATTTTGTTTTGTGATTATATCTTATTGGAGCATTTCTTCATCTATATCACTCAGGCAGTGATGTAACATGTCTAATTCTCTCTCTCTCTCTCTCTCTCTCTCTCTCTCTCTCTCTCTCTCTCTCTCTCTCTCTCTCTCTCTCTCTCTCTCACACACAAACACATATCTTAAATACTGTTTATTGCATAATGTAACATAAGAAATTATTTTTTTTTCTTCTCAATATATGAAATAAGGTTTCTAGAATAATGATACATCAGAAAAAGAATATCAACCTAAGAAAATTATGAAAATAGATTATATAATATAATTCGTGGTATCTTACAATGAGTAAAAATGAGAAATACATGAAGAAAATTTATTGATATTGTCGCTCTGTCCAGAATGGATATCCTAAAACGGACTCCATATCTTTCATTGCAGTTTGAAACCGAAGAGAAATTTCCTTTGAACTTTTTTCGTGGAAGCAAAAATCCGAAAGGAAAATATTATCAAACAATAAATATAACATCAATCCTTCGTCTCCTTTCCTACATTGCGTTCTCCTTTGGAGGTGAGTAGGAGGAGAAATTAGACTGAAAAATCAATGTAGCAAGGGATGGGATTGGGGAGGAAGTGAAGGAGATAAGAAGTGGGAAAGAAATCAAATGAAATAAAAAAGACCCAGTCTTAAAGTCCTTCTTATTAAGGATTACAGCAAAAAAAAGCGTGTAAGAAGCAATGATTTCTTGATATATATATATATATATATATATATATATATATATATATATATATATATATATATATATATATATATATATATATATATATATATATATATATATATCATTCTCATCATCTGCTTTACTTTTTAGGTTATTTTTATTTATTTTATTACTTTTAATAAATGCTTTATAGTCTTTATATTAAAACAAGGCTATATTTTACTGAAGGGAGAAAGCCTAACCAAGATGTTTCTTGTCAGTCATCATCCAACTTGTTCTTTGCGTCGGTATCTGTCTTCATCTATCCATCAATATCTTCTCTCCCCTAGTCTCTCTCTCTCTCTCTCTCTCTCTCTCTCTCTCTCTCTCTCTCTCTCTCTCTCTCTCTCTCTCTCTCTCTCTATTTTTCCACCAGATAACAAAATCTATTTGGTAGAAATATTTTGATCATCACAAATCCCGACAGAAGGTGACAGATGAAAGATACTTTACTTAACTGCAAGTGATCAAAGTCTCTTCGTTCCAACGGATGATTGATGGAACTCAAAGCAGCTGAGCTTGTGGTTAGTGTTTGGAAAAAGGTAGGGAAACCAATCTTTCATCATTAAGGAGTAAAGATGTTCTTTAACAGAGACGAGAATACTTTTTGGATGTTTGCTGTCAATTAGATATGAAGATGAATAATGTCCAAAATGAAAGATAAAAGAGTAGAACATTATTGGTTAAGGAAATGGATCAGATTATCAATGCTTCTCTGAGTCATATTCAACAGGGAATGAAAATCGTTTTTATCTGAACTGAAAATGCAGATCTTACTTGTAATAAAAAAAAATCCATCTGCTCATGTATTATCAGGTCGCTATCATTTTCTCAAGAATGAAATTAGATGGAGATACATCATTAGATGACCTGACCACGAGAGATATTAAAGAAAATCTTTTAAGACTTACTTGGCCTCTGTATCGCCAAATCGGGATGAAGAAGGAATTGATTAAGATAAGGCAATCTTTCTCATCCTTTATCTTAATTGTAATATATCAGGTAATTAAATTAACCTTTGATTGCCATCTGATACTGATAAGGGGATGTTTGGATAAAGAAAGGGCCAGAGGGAGTGAAGGAACCAGATCCTTCTATCTTCTTCTTTTGGAGAGTAATTGTGAGTTTACTATTGAACTACTACTACTACTAGTAGTATCACCCCTATTGTCGTTGATAATAATAACAATAATGGTAATACTAATAATGATAATTTTAAATCAAAATAATCAAGGTATTAATGTAGGAGAGTATAAATCGATGTTTCTTTGTTGTGTGTAAGCACAATATTAATATCTAGATAAAAGGAGATTGTGTTTTAGCATAAACATTATGTTGCAGGTGAAGGGGCATTACTCCATCTTATTGTAACCATCG
>NC_090749.1:10595862-10617601 GCF_036898095.1 Palaemon carinicauda
TATATATATATATATATATATATATATATATATATATATATATATATATATATAAATATATATATATATATATATACACACATATATATATATACACATATATATATATATATATATATATATATATATATATATATATATATATATATATATATATATATATATATAAATATATATATATATATATATATATATATATATATATATATATATATATTATATATATATATATATATATATATATATATATATATTATGTATATCAAGAAATCATTGCTTCTTAAAATTTTTTTTTGCTGTAATCCTTAATAAGATGGACTTGAAGACTTTGGGTCTTTTGTATTTCATTTGATTTCTTTCCCACTTCTTATCTCCTTCACTTACCTCCCCAATCCCATCCCTTGCTACATTGATTTTTCATTCTAATTTCTCCTCTTACTCACCTTCAAAGGAGAACGCAATGTAGGAAAGGAGACGAAGGATTGATGTTATATTTATTGTTTGATAATATTTTCCTTTCGGATTTTTGCTTCCACGAAAAAGTTCAAAGGAAATTTCTCTTCGGTTTCAAACTGCAATGAAAGATATGGAGTCCGTTTTAGGATATCCATTCTGGACAGAGCGACAATATCAATAAATTTTCTTCATGTATTTCTCATTTTTACTCATTGTAAGATACCACGAAATATATTCTATAATCTATTTTCATAATTTTCTTAGGTTGATATTCTTTGTCTGATGTATCATTATTCTAGAAACCTTATTTCATATATTGAGAAGAAATTTTTTTTTCTTATGTTACATTATGCATAAACAGTGTTTAAGATGTGTGAGAGAGAGAGAGAGAGAGAGAGAGAGAGAGAGAGAGAGAGAGAGAGAGAGAGAGAGAGAGAGAGAGAGAGAGAGAGAGAAGAGAGAATTAGACATGTTACATCACTGCCTAAGTGATATATATGAAGAAATGCTTGCAGTAAAATATGCCCCATTAAGATATAATCACAAAACAAAATAAAATCATTCCCCAAACAACAAAGTTCCAATTTAACCTTTTTGGTATTTTCTTTTATGCCTTTCTTCCTTCCATTGCCAAATGCTGAAACCATTTTGGGAAATCCCTTTTCCAGTGTGAAGAGACATCGCCAACCAACTCTACTTGTGTCTGATCCAATGAGGAAAAGGCTAAAAGGGCCTCAGTCAGTCAGTCAGTCAGTTAGTTAGTCACTCGCCCAAAGGACTCCAAATCCTACAAGTCTTTGCTTTCTTCTATTTCTATTCTTTATCTGTCAATAACAAATGGTTGTAGAAAGGCGTTTTGAGTACATATGCTTCTATATGATTTAAAAGAAAAATATAGAAAACATGTTAGTTTGATCATCACGGAATAATATGGCATTTAACAATTTAAAATGGTATAGCAACCAAAATGTAATATCAGTAATTTATATCATACAATAATAGGTGATGTCATTGGAATTTTCTTTGCACTTAAGGACATTTTAAGATTTTAATTTAAATCTTGATAAGTGTAATTCAAACAACCATATATCTATACGACTCAAAGTTCTTACTAAATTCTGTAAGAAATTAATCTATTTTTTAATTTATGTATTTGAATAATGGAGAAAAATTAAAATATCTTCAGTAGAATTATCATGCAAAAATACTTCTTTCGTTTAAATGTTTGCTTCAAAGACAAAGAAGGAGCAAGAATCAACCTTCCTTCCTTTCAAACTTTATTTATTGTCTTCTTCTTCAACATTTCTCTTTCTCTCCATCCTTCATTCGGTCTTCCTTTCGTGATAGTCTTTCCCTTCTTCATTCTAGTACTCATTTCGCTGGGGCCAAGGAGGTCCTTCGGCTCTAATGTGCTACATTGACAACGCTTCTGTTTCACTGAGGAGAGAAGTTCAAAGAGGAGGAAGAGAAAAATGAATGATAGGAGGAAGAAGAAGAGAGAATTGTAATGCTAAGAAACGAGTGTAGGCTGGGAGGGCGAGAAAAAAAAAAAAAAAAAAAAAAAAAATATATTATATATATATATATATATATATATATATATATTATATATAATATATATATATATATATATATATATATATATATATATATATATATATATATATATATATATATATATATATATATATATATATATATATATATATATATATATAATTCATTCTAAGCTTTTAGTTCAATAAAATGTATCAACCAACAGAGAAAGCAAAAGAAAAAAAAAATAAAGGAAAACACGGTGTTCAGATATTGTGAAGTTCCTTTTGGAATAATGATAAAAAACCTATTAATGAAAGATGTAAACATAAGTAACCTCTGGAGATGAATCCTTTCTCTTGGGCATGCGAGGACCATGAAGAGTGACGGTGGAGGGTTGCAGTTTCACCCTTTGTGCAAATAGGATTCAGAGAAGAAAACATATATATATATATATATATATATATATATATATATATATATATATATATATATATATATATATATATATATATATATATATATATATATATATATATATATGTGTGTGTGTGTGTGTGTGTTGTGTGTGTGTGTGTGTGTGTGTGTGTGTGTGTGGGTGATTCTCTTATAGTGACTACTTTGCAATTCAAGAGTTGATTAAACACCAGAAAATAGTCTGAATTAATTCTCCAATATCAATAAAAATAAATCAAAACGCTTCTAAAATCATGCATGGTTAGGTACTAAAAGCATTTTAGGACTCTTGATGCGAAATAAAACTTCAAAGAAATTACAAAAAACGTTTAATAGATCAAAGGTTTGAATAATTAATTAGATATTAGGAATCATAAATCATGATACTGTTAGAAATTTTAAGTGAATACTCAATGTTGATATATCAGAGCCTATTTGTATTTAAACTATATTTTGATGTGTGATATATTTTCTATAGGGGGTAAATTGGATGAAAGATGACAGACAGATTATATAATGAAAAATGGCCGTATTTATCAAAGTATCTGTTTCGAAAGACAAGTCAGATATAGTCAGAAAATAACTTTTTTTTAATGAATTTCGTATGTAGATGAGTAGTAAATGTATGTAATACATTTATTCAAGAGTTTTATTCATTAATAAGATATAGAGAGACAATTGATTTTAGATGTAATTATGAAGGAATAGAATAAATCACAGAGAGACGAGAGAGTGACCGAGAAGTAGGTGGGTGTTGTTGTTGGAATTTCGCTGAGTCTTGATGAATTAGAGCCAAAACATTCCGCTTATTTTTCTAGAACTTTCGTATTGCTCACATGTGTGTATGCGTGTGTGTGTGTGTGTGTGTGTGTGTGTGTGTGTGTGTGTGTGTGTGTGTGTGTTTGTTTGGAGGGTTTCATAATACTTGTTCCTCATACAAATCGAGATTTATACCCAAGCAGCATTGCTGTACAGTAAAAGTCTGCAATTGTGTATGTGTTTATTTAACGAATATTCCCTCAATTCCAAATACACAATCATAGTAAAAGATGCTTTGTGTTTCGATAACTGTAAAACAACAATGTATGTTAATGGAAGAATCAATGTCATTATTACCTTATGAAATGGAAATCAAATGAAGAAAAAAAAAACAGCCTATGTAAATAGGAAATTATTTTCACTAACTATTCAATGATTTTCTTCAACAAAAATAAAGAAAAGTGAAAAAGACATTTGAAACATTGATCTAATTTCATGACATCATCAGTAAAGGATAAATTTACGATAGAGAAAAGAAAACTTATCTGCACATCTCATTTTATCTTAGATATGGAAATACTTACCCATGACATGAAGTAAGAAGGAAAATAGGCCTTTTATACATTGTACAACATTTGATAATTCATATGAAAGTATCCAGACTATGATTGAATAATTTCTGTCACATTGAGACTTCCCTTTGGGAAAGTGGATCTTCAGATTCAGGAGATCTGGTAGTTGGGTTATTAAAGGTTTCCATCGTACATCACAACTACACGTGAGGTAGACGAGACAAAGAATATGATATGCAATAGAAGGCCTTTTAACTATAGTATAAAGTTGATCTTCACAACAGTTCTTCTTCATATACATTTCAAAGCAAAAAGGTGAAATAAGAAAATTTAAAATAAAGCTTTATCAAGCAAAAAAAAGACCTCCTACTTTAGAATAAAATTCCATCACAACGAACAACGACAAAATCCAACTTGCTAAATTCTACTGCGAAATCAAGACGGCCAAAGAAATGCAGCTCATCTTCAACGAAACTTATGACTTATCACATATCTCGGTTATAGATTACACAGCTTCTCAAATGGCCAATCGAAGGAGGAAATTGTCCAATGCGTGAGTTGTTAAGCCATTGATATCCTCAAAGGTTCATCTGGGAAGGAATACTACTTTCTGATCGGTTGTGAAGATTAAATGGATAGAAGGAAGGGAATAATTAGGGAGACTCTGGTTGTACGGACATTCAGTGGGAAGACGTTATAGTAATTGAAAGCGTAAAATGAAATATCAATCCGTATAAGAATTCAGGAAGAAAAACCGGACACTTCCACATTCCTCCTTAATATGCATTAGCACATTTCACTCTCTGTCCTTTAAAGGTTTATAACTGATCTAGGTTCAACAAATGAAGCAAAATTCCCAATTATTATTGCCATTAGATGACTGCTTCTCAAATGAAGCAAATGGAGGACATTTGTACGTTGGAAGTAGTGTCATAATGGATGTCATTTAATACAATTCATTCATTCATCGAAGAACCGAATTCAAAGAAACGATTGATGCTTTGAAATACATTTTATCTATCCGTTGGCAAATGGAAACAGTTTCTCTTTTTTACATTCTTAAGATATTTGCATTTTTCAATTTACATGATATTTATAGCATTTTCAGTCTGAGGAACTTTTGGCATTCTGTTATTAATTCCTCTTCAGTTATTCTGTCATGTAAATGTTTTAGCAAAATGATTGTCCTTTGTTTAAAAAATACTTTAATACCTCATAGAGTGGTCCTTTGGAATTGAGTCTGAAAGGAGAACTGTCAAAGGTTTTGTTGATAAGTTGAAGAATAGATTAACACAGTTTTTACTTTGACGATGCCAAGAGAAGGTTGTGAACTCAAAGGCAGAATGAAGGCAACTGAGTTACTTTATTATAGAACACTCTCCTTTATATACAAAAGTTCAAGGCAACAAGAATTTTCATGTTCAAATTACAGACAATGTTACAGAGGAGAAACAATACATGTCTTTTCAGGTTCTTTTTAGTGTGAGGGGAGAGCGAAGATACAAGCACAAAATGAACTATGTACGAACGTGCGACACACGGTTGGTACATGGCTCCCCCCCTAAAAATGACATACTCTACATGTTAAATAGGGCGCCCTGTTCTAGAGAGGCGAACTGTAGGCGGGTCATCAGGCAGGAGATAAGCAGGTTTTAGACGATCAATGGAGACCCAGTCTTTTTTGCCACGAATGTTTAGTAGGAATGCTTTCGGACTGCATCGGATAACAAGGAAAGGGCCCGTGTAAGGGGGCTTAGCGGTAGCTTGCTAGTGTCGTCGCGCAGGACGACGTGCGTTGCAGATTGCAAGTCTGTCGGTATGTGATGCTTCGCAGGAGGCTTGTAAGTCTGGGAGCATGGAGTAAATTTTCCCACGACGTGACGTATGCGCTGGAGATCGTCGGGGAGGTTGTAGAAGGAAAAAATTCCGCAGGGACGGCCAACGGATCGCCATACAGCATTTCAGCTGCCGAGACGTCGAGGGCGTCTTTAGGAGTGGTCCTTAGTCCCAGGAGGACCCAGGGAAGCTGAGTACACAGTTGGAATCCTTGCAGCGGGACATCAAAGCTGCTTTGAGGGTGCGATAAAAACGTTCAACCATTCCATTGGCAGCGGGGTTGTAGGCCGTTGTGTGATGTAGGGTGATGCCCAGGAGATTCGCTAATGATGTCCACAAATGAGAGGTGAAAGTGGTACCCCTGTCGGAAGTAATATGCTCAGGGATACCAAATCTTGCAATCCATCCGGAGAGTAAGGCAGATGTACATTAGGCGGACGTTGCAGTTTCCATGGGAATGGCTTCAGGCCAACGAGTGGAGCGGTCGATGACGGTAAACAGGTAACAATGTCATTGTGATGTGGGTAGGGGACATACAATGTCGACGTGAATGTGTGCGAAACGACGCTGAGGTTGAGGAAAGGTGCTCACTCCTGAATCCGTGTGTCGATGTACTTTGGAAGTTTAGCAAGAAGTACAGGCGCGGAGCCAATCCTTAGCATCCTTAGAAATGCCATGCCAAATGAACTTCGTCTTCAGCAGCTGTGAAGTAGAACGCCACGAGGGATGTGAAAGGCCGTGAATGGCATCAAAAACCTGCCGGCACATGGGAGCAGGGATCCAAGGTCGCGGTCTTCCAGCACTAACGTCACAGAGGAGGGTGGTGTTGGAGTCTTCAAGGAGGAAGTCTTCCCAACGGAGGGACATGCAGGATGTCCTACATGCTTGATACTCTGGATCCTGTCGTTGGGCTTCAGCCATGGCGTTGTAATCCAGTCCCAGTTGAAGGGCAGCCAACGTGTTTCTTGACAGGGCATCGGCAACGGGATTCATTTTCCCAGGGATGTATTGATAGGTGCAATTGTATTCAGCCACGGCGGAGAGATGTCGGCGTTGACGGGCGGACCAGGAATCAGACTGTCGAGAAGGCGTACACCAGAGGCATGTGGTCTGTGTGAATGACGAAGGGCGTACCTTCTAAGAAATGGCGAAAGTGACGGACAGCCAAGTGCACCGCCAGCAATTCGCGATCGAAGGTAGAATAACCTGATTCTGCCTTGGACAGTTTTCTGCTGAAGAAGGCCAATGGGCGGGGCGAGCCGTTGATCACCTGCTCGAGTACTGCACCAATAGCGACGTCGCTGGCATCGGTGGAGAGAAGGAGAGGGGCATGTGGGATAGGAAAATTGAGAGTCGCGGCAGTTGATAGGGCCTTCTTTGCATTGCAGAAGGCTGCTTCTTGAAGGGGACCCGGCTTCAGGTCCTTTGGCTTGCCCTTGAGGGAGGCGTAGAGGTGAGCAAGAGTGGCGGCAATGGCTGGCAGAAAACGGTGATAATAGTTGATCATGCCCAAAAATTCCTGCAGAGCTTTGACTGTCGAGGGCACGGGGAAGTCCTGAACGGCTGCTACCTTCTTATGGAGGGGATGGACTCCTTTGGGAATGATGCGGTGCCCTAAGAACGACACTCCGTTAGCGCCAAAGTTACACTTGTCGTATCGGACTACAAGGCCGTTTTGTTGCAGGTGGTCGAGCACAATGCGCAGGTGACGGAGGTGTTTCTCTTTTGAGGAGGAGAACACAAGTATGTCGTCCACATACACGGAAGGGGAGGTCCCCTAAGATGCCATCCATGAGACGTTGAAATGTGGCCCCAGCATTACGAAGGCCAAAACAGGAGTAATTGAAGGTGTATGTACCAAACGGAGTGGTGAAGGCGGTGTTGGGGATGTCTTCTGGGTTCATAGGCACCTGATAATACCCCTTCAGGAGGTCGAGCGTAGAGAAAACCTTCGCTTTGTGCAGGTAGGAGGTTACGTTGGCAATGTTTGGTAGGGGGTAGTGATCCGGTTCTGTTTGCATGTTCAGGCGCCTGTAATCCCCGCACGGACGGAGGGAGCCGTCTTTCTTCAGAACGATGTGTAAGGGTGACGACCATGGGCTGGAGGATTTTTGGCAAAGGCCCATTTCCTCCATTTCAGCAAACGTCTGTTTGGCGGCTGCCTATTGTTCCGGTGCCAGACGTCTGAATTTTGAGGAGACTGGGGGTCCCATCGTCTTAATATGGTGATAAATACCGTGCTTGGGAGGAGTTGTGGGCGTTTGGCGAAGTTCTGGACGGAAAACTTCCGGGTACGACGTGAGGATGTGGGCGTAGGCATTCGTGGGTGCGTTAATGTGGAGATCGAGGTTAGAGGGCGCGGGTTGAAGAGGCGTCGACAAGTACGAGTCTGCGTTGACCAATTGGCGGTGGGCGACAATGACCAGAAGGTGGAAATGAGAAAGGAAATCCGCACCGAGGATTGACAATGTGAAGTCAGCAACGAGAAACTTCCAATTGAATTTACCGTTTCCGAACGATAATGTGAGGTTCTCGTAACCGTAGGTGGGTGTCGCAGAACGGTTGGCAGCTACCAAGCGGACGTCAGCAGATGTAGACAGACTACGTCGAGTCTTGAAGAGTTTCCTTGGCGAAAAAGAACGACAAGCACCCGTTTCTACCAGTAATCGCAAGCCCGTTCCTGCATCATGTAAAAAGAAAAGATTAGAAACATGGGAGGCCACCGCCACGAGCGATGGCCTACTTACACGTTTTTTGGCCACTGACAATCCTCGGCACATTTCTTCGCGGTTGCCCTGAATCTGAAGTGGTAGTAGCAAAAATGCGGCGGATAGGAGGTAGTAAGTGGCTGTAGAAGTTGTTCGTTGGGGCGCGAGCGATTGGTGGGTGGTGGCCGGCTTTGTCACTGCTTTGGCACGTCACGGGGTAGGCGCGTATGTCCTACGGCATTCATGTCAGTTTCGGTTGACGTTGAATAGGCATACTCTCCGTCAGGGGTGGAGGTGTTGATGGAGGTCTGGAAGTGGCTGTCCATAAGGGCATCGGCTTTGGTCATCAAGTCCTTTATGGGTAAACTATCGACATCGGGTATAGCAGCGCGTATAGGTCCGGGTAAACGGCATATCCAAAGGGCACGAAGTAGGTTCACCTTATGAGGAGAGCCTTCTGCAGCAGGTTGAAGGCGAGCGATACTGGTCATTTCCCTGTCGGCAAGCGAAGCCCTTTGGTCCCCAACAGTTGTTGCGAGAGCTGAAAAAGCTTTGCTATACGGGTGGCTGGCGACGGCGAATACTGCTACAGAAGGTATGTTTTGAAGGCGTCATACGCTATTGGGGTGTCTCCTTGTTCACAAAGCCAGTAGGATATTTACGGGAAGGTGTCCTCGGGTATCGCCGCGAGAACATAATCTGCTTTGGTGGTTGAGCGAGTCACGCCCTTGATGCAAAACTGGACTTCTGCGCACTGAAACCAAGCAACCGCCTCTCTGCTGGCGAACGATGAAAGTTTCAATGGAGCAGCCACAGCACCAACTTCTGTGGTGTCCACCATAGTACCAACGATGGAGGGGCGAGGGGGGTGGGTGTGGAAGGCGGTGGGAGCGAGTCGACTTCCGGGGTCACTAATATGATGGTGCCGAGAGAAGGTTGTGAACTCAAATGCAGTATGAAAGCAACTGAGTTACTTTATTATAAAACACTCTCCTTTATATACAAAAGTTCAAGGCAACAAGAATTTTCACGTTCAAAATACAGAAAATGTTACAGAGGAGAAACAAGACATGTCTTTTCAGGCTCTTTTTAGTGCGAGGGGAGAGCGAAGATACAAGCAAAAAATGAACTATGTATGGTTGGTACAATACTCATTGCATTTCTTCATTTCCTTGAGAAGTTCTTTAATTAAACCACAGTAACAAGATTAGAGAATAAAATCCAGTTGGAATCACTGGAATTTTTGTCTTAATAAAAGCTAATTGGATTTAGCTCATTGTCAGGAACTCTATTTTTCATAGTGAATAAAAGTATCACTTTAACTTAAATTTACTTAATTGAATTAGTTTAGAAAGTCTTCAGATATCAACATCGTCTAATGATGAACTTTTTATCCACTACACATTTTTAAGATTAAAAATTTACCAAAAACTATATTTGGATAAGGTGACCTCAGGGTAAAGTTTAAAAATAATGTTGAAGTTTACCTTCTGATCGCAAGATCTTTATCAAGTTTTCTAAGTTGGAATTTATCTTTCAACAATGAAATTCGCTACGGAAATCTTGCGTCTTTTCTTAGTGAAAAGAAAATTTTGGACTGAGTTTGAATGAAGAAAAGTTAATTAGTTTCTTAGCAGATCAACTCGAGCAGTATCTTTAAGATTGATAAAATGAACAAAGAAAGAAAGCGAAGTGAAGAAGACTCCATCTTCACAGAGGCAATTATCATTAAAGTCTCACCAATATAATTGATTATATTGCCTGCAGCTTCCACTAATTGTGCAATTATTGATCCAGCTACATTGGTAATGACATTCCAATTACAAACCAAACAGCCGGAACTTTCATTTCAAAGTAATCTCATTAGTATAGAATAGTTATTTCCTAATCTTTACTAAAGGGATTCTGAAAATAACTCCATCTATAAGGGATCTGGCTTTGATTTTGTTGTCAAATTCACCATATCATTATTTCTATGAAAATGACAATTCTATTGATACTGTCACGTGACTCATATCAATCCTTTTATCCCTCCCTATAAAACCATATTCACCAGATGGACGATCTACATCGTCGTTCTTTTATATTCCCTCAAATGTCGTGTTCATCAAAATTCTCATTTGATTCCGTCATGAGTAATTAGAAATGTGACACACACTGATGTGAATACATTCATAAATTACATGAAATCACATTAACACCAGGATACTTGTAATATACACCTTTATTTCCTAATGGAACATCGCATCAGAACTAAATCTCTCTCTCTCTCTCTCTCTCTCTCTCTCTCTCTCTCTCTCTCTCTCATCGCGGCGAACTCCTAATACATAATGCAGTGACCAGACCGAGAAAATGACTTCCTTGTGACCCTCTAACTTCCTTTTACAGTTGACTTTAAGACATTGGCAGTCCATTGCAAAGGTTTGCAGATGTGACATTATCGGCGATGGTGTTCTTTCTAGGAGTAAAAAACTTTTTATTCCTGCAAATCATTTCTGTCATTTGTGTGTTCAATTACATTTGCTTAAATGTTATTAAGATATCATCTTCCCGTATCGATAATTGGCACAAACCTTTCTCCATGAATGATCGTAGTTTAGATACCTTAACGCGGTGAAAGGGTTTGTGTATCGCCATGATCAGCAAAGCTGTACTAGTCATAGCACCCATACTAGGTTGGTTTGTTGTGAGAGATCAGACTAAAGTCTTCAATCATCACCGATCTGTAATGGTCACCGTGGTGAGGAAAATGGCCAAACCCCAGACACGGCTGAGGACATATCTGAGACCTTTGGACTAGATACTGCTGCATTTGCTGTTGTTTATTGTTGTTGTTTTTGTTGTTGTTGTTTTTGTTATTTTATGTGCCACAACCATTGCCTATTCTATGTCGGTCACCTTACATTGCACTCACTCATGATACCACACAGTAGATCGAGAAATTATTGGTGACCAGTAAATTCCACTTGTTAAATTTCACGACGAAGTTAGATTTTATTCTTGTCTTCCTTTCTCTTTCTCTCCTTCCCTACTTCTTCATCGAATGCTTTCCCTCTCCTACTCCTCTTCCTCCCTCTCCCCCTCTTCTACTCTTCCACTCTTCTAATCTTTCTCCTCTTCTCATCACTAAGCCATATCTAAGCTGGAGGAGATTTCACCAGCTTATCAAATGACTGTCACAACCATATTTTCAGAAACCTTCCTCTTTTTTCCTCTAATGGGATTTTGGTGAAGAGGAGGGCGGGGGGAGGGGTGTTGACCAACTTCCGCTGATTCCCGATTAACGATATATTGCAATTAATGATTCTCGAAATAATTAGTTACCTTCAGATTTTGGAATCCGATTTGATTACATTCAGGAATAAATGTAATTGTAATTGAATCACAATTATTGTCTTGTCGTTAAAGATGGAAAAGTTATGTTTAATCGTTTGAGACTTCCATTGATTTCAATTCTCTGAACTTATCTAATCGTGACCTACGATTGTCTTTATTCAAATTGAATAAAATCGCTTAGGCCATTTAATGATTAAATCTTAGAAACTCATATCCCAAATCTTTCCCTCTTAGAAATTTTTTGAAATATGATGAAGATCCAATTGTCATTTTACATCTGCATTTTCCCTTTGAAGCAGTAACATTTAATAGATACGTTGTTACCATTTCCTCCAAAATAGTCCTTTTTGTCTATTGCCTCGTATACTCCTTGCTCTCTCTCTCTCTCTCTCTCTCTCTCTCTCTCTCTCTCTCTCTCTCTCTCTCTAATCTACCTCTAAAAGATCTATTCTTCTCATCATAGTTAGAACATTATAGACATCCAAAGTAAATTAAACGAAGTAATACATATAACAAATAAATTTATTTATAACTGGAAACATTATGACCTCCTAAAATAATGTCCTTTTATGAGGCTTCATGCTCTTTAACATCATCAAATAAACATCAGAAGAAGAAGAAGAAACCTCATTGCTGAGGGATCATAATTCCAGTTTGTATTATTCATCTTCTTAGGGGTCCCTCCTTCCATCAACACCGGAGGAGAATGCCATTACTCTCTCTCTCCCTCTCTCTCTCTCTCTCTCTCTCTCTCTCTCTCTCTCTCTCTCTCTCTCTCTCTCTCTCTCGGATGAAATATTATGTCATTAGATATGCGGTCCTTCATTCTGTTTTTCTCCTCAGGGGGCCAATTGCCTACATTATTGGGCAATTATTTCCTTATTTTCTTTCCTCACTGGGCTATTTTTCCTTGTTGGAGCCCTTGGGCTCATAGCATCTAGCTTTAACAACTGGGGTTGTAGCTTGGCTAGTAATAATACTAATAATAATAATAATAAAAGAGAGGAAAGGGAAGAAGGTAGAATAAAGGAAGTTGAAAAAGAAGAGGAGAGCAACAGGAGAAAGTATCCCCCCAACGGAAAAAAAATAAGAGGAAAAACATACATTTATATCATGAGTAATCAACATTATTATTATTCAGATTTCTTCGTTATTATTCTAAGAGTGGTGAAGAAAACACAATGAAATGGGAAACAATTCTCTCTCTCTCTCTCTCTCTCTCTCTCTCTCTCTCTCTCTCTCTCTCTCTCTTCTCAAAATCTTATCGTTTTCTATATATTTATTCGATTTAGAATATTCAAATGAATAACTACAAATAGCATATGATTTCTCTAAATGTTTCGGAGAGAGAAAGTCAGAAGATGATTGAATTACCTTTTTGCAACTGATGATGGACAAAGACATTATATCATTCGCTTTCCTTGCATTACATAATACAGTAATTACGTTTCATGATACACTCAAATACATGGATAAGAGAGAGAGAGAGAGAGAGAGAGAGAGAGAGAGAGAGAGAGAGAGAGAGGGGGGGGGGGAACATGCATATTATATTTAGATATAGAGAAAAGGAAAATTATAGATAATGTTTTCATTTGTGCATTTTGACCTTGAATAAGTGGAGAATCCTTTATGATAATTTTGGGCATGAAATGGATATTTAATCCCACTTTTTGTCTTTCCAGATTTACTCTTTCCTTCCTGGAAAGTTCGGAAGAAAGAATGTTTGTAATATAATAAAAGATAGATGTGAAGAAAAAGACAATTGCACCTGTAAAAATAAATCTGTTATTACTTAAATGATACAAAGTATGTATGAGACATAAACCAACAGAAATATATCTCCGATTTTTTCCTATTGTCTAGCTACTGATGAGATAAGATTATCTATGAATGATTTTTCATTCAAGTTTTCCAAATATCCTTCTCCTATTACTAGCTTCAATAGATAATCGTCCTAGCCATACCTAAGATTAAGAAACCAAATAGCAATATTACTTATGTTTGGTGAGGTCACTCATTAAGATGCTGAAAATATATTATGTGATTTGAATGAAAACTTTTTGTTTGCAGGTGCTTACACCGACTACATATATTTCCTTACAAGTATTGATAGAAATGATTTCATAATATAAAATGAGTATATATGATAAGAATATTCCCTTTGACTCTGGTAATAACCAATATGTGGGTTCCATTCATAAACGATATCAAGATTTCATTATATCAATTAATTCAAATTGTGTAACCAAAATATTATATTGCACGTAAAAATATTATAAAGACGACTAAGGACGTCTTATGTACTGTGATTATTGTCCAAAAATGATCTACTCTTACCTTGGTTAGACGATCTATGATCATGTGCAAAAGCTTTCCTTCTGAGAGAGCTGCTCTTGGTACTAACTGAGGGTCGTCCGGGGTCAACATTATCATCCATTACTCCGTTTTAACCCTAAGTGAGAGAGAGAGAGAGAGAGAGAGAGAGAGAGAGAGAGAGAGAGAGCGTTATGAACACCTCATACGATTTCAAACAGGAATTTCCCTTTTCTCCCGATAAAGTATAGCTATCTTTGCCATTTTCCTTATACAAAGATGAAGTGATGGAATCTCTGCTTGTTCTGGCCTAGAGCTTTATCAAGTATTTTTCACAGTAAACCAACCTATTATGGGAGGCCCTGACTAGTACGACTTTGCTGATCATGGTGACACACAAAAGATGAAGGATGGATTGAAAAACCATATATATACTGTATACTTTTGGCTCCTTTTCTTCTACATTTCTCTTTTATCTTCAAAGAATATTTTAAAGAAAGTAAAAACCTTCGAACATGAGTCGTTAATAAATTCTTGAAAAGGAAGTCAGGATATTACATGTATCATACAGGAACTTATATTCAATATGGTGTATTAAGGAATGCAGTTATTTCGTGATATCTATTCCCATCTAAATCACAGATATGACCCAATAGATCATTCTAATGGTTCCTATTTCGGAAGATTTCTCCTTATATTAAAATGATTTGCCAATAACTATAAGTAATGTTGGATATCAACACTTTGGCTAGTTGTAAAATTAGTATTTTCAAAGTCATCTCTCTCTCTCTCTCTCTCTCTCTCTCTCTCTCTCTCTCTCTCTCTCTCTCTGGATATTCTATTGTTTCTTTCCTCAGGGATCTAGTTGGCCAGAAGAAAGAAGAAAGAAAAGAGATAAAAAGAAAGAAGTAGAAAGTGAAGGAAGCTGAAAGAGGAAGAGGCAATTAGCAATGACATTATTCATGACCTCACTTCAGTACCATTCATTCATTCAACAGCAATAAAATGTGGACAATGTCCCAAGCAAATGTGATAAACAAATTAAGAAAAAAACTATCTTATCTCGACATTATTCAACATAATTACCAAACTTTCTTTGCTCTGTTTGTCAAAGTGATGGATACAGAACTTGTTGGGATAGGAAACAGAAAAGACTTTCGAAACAATCTTTTGAATGGATATATTTACAAATACTCTCTCTCTCTTTCTCTCTCTCTCTCTCTCTCCTCTCTCTCTCTCTCTCTCTCTCTCTCTCTCTCTCTCTCTCTCTCTCTCTGTTATTACCATGTGTGATCCCCTTCATAGTCAATTATTATCATTATTATTACTTGCTAAGCTAAAACCTTAGTTGGAAAAGCAGGATGCTAAAAGACCAGGGGCTTCAACAGGGAAAATAGCCCAGTGAGGAAAGGAAGAAAGTATAAATAAAACATTTTAAGAAGAGTAACAACATTAAAATATATCCTATATAAATTAAAAAAAAAAACTTTAACAAAACAAGTGGAAAAAAATAAGATAGAATAGTGTGTCCAATTGTACACTCAAGCAAGAGAACTCCAACCCAAGACAGTGGAAGATCATGGTACAGAGGCTATGGCACTACCCAAGACTAGAAAACAATGGTTTGATTTTGGAGTGTGTCTTCTACCCTTTCCACGGGGAAAGTCGCCACTAGAAAATTACATTGCTAGACTATTCGGTGTGTGTGGGTGTGTGTGTGTGTGTGTGTGTGCGTGTGTGTGTGCAGGCAAAGGAAAAATGAGCCGTTATCATAGAGAAGGATCCAATGAAGTACTGTCTGGCCAGTCAAAGGACTCAATAACTCTCAAGCGGTCGTTTCTCAACGGGTGGCTGGTGCCATGGCCAAACTACTACTTGGCAGACATATATAATATATATTTCTATATACATAATATATATATATATATATATATATATGCCTGTGTGTGTTTGTGTCTTGATTTATTTCACACAGTTATCTCGCGCAAACGTTGATAAGTGCTTCCAAATGAACCCTGACCATTCACGAGATTTAACCAAAGCTCTGTTTCCCAAGAACTTGGAATCCTTACTTAGGGTCATCACAGTACCCGCATGAAAGCTTCAGAATTCGCACAAGAGATAAAGTCGATCTATGCAGAGTGAAATAAATCAAGACGAGAAGAATTGTATTGCCACTGAAACATCCAACAAGAGAAAGTGGTGTCAGGTGCGAGCAGCAGCTACTGTCACTAGTCACAGTCCAAGAAGATAACACTGAAACCACATGAATGTCAGCGTGGGAATGGGTAACAACGACGCCATGAATAGTTTGGTTGCAGTGGGTCAAAATGTGACCCTAGGATCACGAGAGAGAGAGAGAGAGAGAGAGAGAGAGAGAGAGAGAGAGAGAGAGAGAGTAAACAACTATTAAACGAAAAGGAAATTGTGATCTTTAATTCAAGAAATTAGGGACAGAGAAGTTGCAACTCTCCTTCGGGTGTCGCTGTGTTTGATAATGCTGACGACCACATGGACACCTCCTGCTGAGCCTATTATAAAATTCCTATTCCCAAATGATCAGCGTACAATGACTTGCAAAACATAAATACAATGAGGATTAAACTCTTGGCCTAAATGACGCTTATTTCTTTATTTGTGAGTTAACGAGATAACCAGAGAATAGTTTATAACGTGTCTCTTCAACTTCTCTTTGAATACCATCAATCAAGAAACTTTTGGGCGTTCGATCATTAGGAAGTCCTTTATCCTAAAACTGCCTTTTGATTATGCGAATGAACGTTGCATGAATACCAAACTAGAGTTTTTCTTTATACCACTGGGAAGCTAAATTATGCTTCACAATACAAATCTTCTCTATAACGAAGGGATGCACCAGTCTCTGCTAAGTATAGATAAATTTAAAAAGCATGATTTTCTTTGTTAAATGTTGTCTATATAATACTAGTATCATTCAATGGTACTGAATTATGACTCTCATTAAGATATTTTGCTTATAGTCTTTCTAGTTTTGGATTCATTGCTATTTTTCTTCAGAACTTTGCCCACAAAGGTATTTTGTTAATGATTGCCCTTTGAAATAGGCTCTTAAGGTCTTTTCAAGCTATAGAAAATTTATTTTGGCCCTGAGGGTCACAGGGAATGATGTGGTCATGGCTTCTGGCAAAAAGTGATGGTGATTCAGACATGATCAAACTATACAAAGATCTCCTCTTACCTCATGCTTTTTTCTTATGCTTTGTTGAGAGAGAGAGAGAGAGAGAGAGAGAGAGAGAGAGAGAGAGAGAGAGATTCAGCTTCACAAACTTTCAACTTTAATTCCATCCACTATAAGAAATGCAATCCATTCTGCGTGCATTGTCTTTTTTTATTTTAGGAATAATAATAATAATAATAATAATAATAATAATAATAATAATAATAATAATAATAATAATAATAATAATACTTTCCAGTGTATAGTTGGGATATTTCAGGCATTCGAAAAAAAGAAAATGTTCTGTTTGATTTCCTCATCGTAATCAGTGAGTCAATGTTATTCTGAATCCAATGGAAAGAATGACAATAGGAAGCTGTGCTTTGACTTTACTTGCATTAGATTTTAATGGCTCGATATGAGGTGACGTGACGTGCTAACATTATTTCAAACTGGATGTTAGTATTTACCGTTTACATGTTATTCCTATTTTACCATGTTCTAAATATTGTTAGAAGGGAGTTACTCCAGATTTAAATTTGAGAGGTATTATTCTATAACTTCTAACACATGCACCAAGTATGACGACAAAGATGAATAGGAATGGATGAACGCAGAAATGGTGACTACTCTAGAATAAGAGAGAGAGAGAGAGAGAGAGAGAGAGAGAGAGAGAGAGAGAGAGAGAGAAATTTCGTAATGCTCATCATTTATTGAAGTTTCCTGGATGGCTTTCGATAATTAAGGCCATATTGCTTCACAGGGCCCCTTATCAAGCATTATTTATCGGTCTAACCTTTTAGCTTCTTTACAGAAACATCGATGGTCCCAAGTGCAACACAGTCAGCAAGAGTCTCTCGGAGTTCAATGAATTGCAAATGTCGTTAATCTCCAAGGCAAAGGTTCCCTCTTTCAGATATTCCAACTCACATAAAAAGCAGATATGACCTTACACTGTGTCCCCTTCTATTATGACCTCCCCCTCATGACCAGTCTGCTATGGTCAACCCATAAGTTTTTTAATGCACGGAATTGGTATCAATGTATTGGGATATCACGAACAAAGGAGAATGTTTGTTATTGTATAATTAGTGTATTGTTTTCTCAAGTAATGCAATTGAATTATGAAGAGACCAATGAGAGCAATGGCAACAACACCTCACCTTGATATCCGTTCAGTCCAGGTGACCAACAGCATCAGGTGGACCAAGAAAAAGCGAAAAACCAAGTGAAGAGAAACACACACACACATTCATCTCGACATCACTCAATATAATTATCAAGATTTCTTCGTTGGAATAGGAGACGGAAAATACTTTTGAAAATTTTTTTAAGGAAATATTTTCGAGTTTGACTATTCTTGTGATTATCGTGAAATGGATTGCATTTGTAAAGTTGTCTTCCGCTTTTATATTGGTTCTGTTTTTCGACTCCAAATGAGATGAAATCAAGAAAAAAAAAAGAATTGATGGAATTTCTCAATGCACAAATAAGTCAGTAAACGCATTTATCTTTACACTAAAATATTGATAATGATGCAATGATTATTGAAATTGAGGAAGCAATTTGTTCTTGGGTGGAAATTTATCATTTATTAGACCAAAAGGTCTAATAAAGGATTTAAGATACGAAGCAAAAAAACGCTTCATGGTAATGGAATATTCCCCTCCAGAGTATTTTGAATGAAGCGAGGTCAAATATATATGTACCAAAGAGAGAGAGAGAGAGAAAGAGAGAGAGAAAGAGAGAGAGAGAGAGAGAGAGAGAGAGAGAGAGAGAGAGAGATGTTAATCATTTATTATTTAGACCTTTTTATTAACCATGGGGATTAAGAAGGAACGAGAGATGTATAGAGTTTGTTCCATCATGTTGTTCAGGAGGCCAAAGGTTCCTTCTTATGTGAGTCTCTTTCATTAAAATTGAGAATTCCTGTGTTCATCTAAGGTTGGGCTTTGCCTTAATATTTTCAGTAATATTTTTAATAAGTTACAACCCTAGTTGGAAAAGAAAGATACTATAAGCCCAAGAGCTCCAACAAGAAAAAATAGCCTAATAAAGAAAGGAAATAAGGAAATAAATAAACGATATAAGAAGTAATTAAAAATTAGAAAAATACATTTAAAAAATATTAGAAATATTAAAACAGATATTTGATATATAGACTATTAAAGGACTTATGTCACCCTGTTCAACATAAAAACATTTGCTGCAAGTTTGAATTTCTGAAGTTCTACTGATCCAACTGCGAGATTAGGAAGATCCTTCCACAACCTGGTGACAGCTGGAATAAAACTTCTAAAATACTTTGTGATATTGAGCCTCATGATGGAGAAGGCAAGACCCTTAGAATTAACTGCATAGCTAGTATTAAGTACAGGATGGTAGTCTGGTTAGATCTGAATGCAAAGGACCAATTGCTTATTATAATCAACGATAATTTGATAATGATCAATTATACATAGTCGGTTGTAAGACACAACATCATAACACTTTTCTAGACAGTCTTTTCTAACAACCTTTAAGACTTGCTTCACACCAGCGGATTTTTGTCAATAGGGAAATATTTTGTCTTGTGAAGATGTCCAAAAAGTGAGCAGTTTTTTCAGAGTTCCAATTCCATTATTTCTCCCATAAATACAGGTCCTTATTTGGGCACATCCATCTTGCTATGCAATCTCAACACCACCACATTCATAAGAGAGAAAAGAAAGAGCAGTGGTTATCAATCTATAGACTTTTGTATTTTTCATATATGATTATTTCAAACCTTAAATAAAAAATTAACCCTAAGAAAAGGCAAAATAAATTAAAAATGAATAGTCTCTCTGATTAGAATTTGACCATTAATGAATAGAAAACGAAAATTGTCTATATGTTTCTTCATGGTGTCTTTTATATAGCCCGTTCTGTTTAGACAGAGACTTATTTTCAAATGAAATACTGATGCAATTCTGCATTTGAATGTCGTCTAAGCCACTTTTCTTTCGAGTTCTAAATGTGCAACCAATTACACAAGATAAATTACCTTCAATTAGGAAATGATAGCATCCCTGTTGGCGAAGCACAAAGTAGAGCTTCTCCCATGGACTCATGGTTGTAATAGCGATGTTTACATATATGCAAAAACAGGTTGTTGGAACCGCCCAGCTTTCAGCTAGATTAAGCGAAGGGTGATTTGGTTATGCTACTCCGTTTTATGCAAATATCAACATGGAACTTATGTCAACAGCGTTGGCCTGCAAATGGATGAAAGTAACAGAGGACTTCGAGATGTTTATAATATTTGGTAAACATTGAAGGTTTCTAATGCAATGAAGGCTGTAACAAAATAAAGTAAACACAAACATGAGTCTTTCCTTCAGGTAAACCTTTTTACCTGAGATAAACAAGTAATAACATTAATAAATGTTTAAAACAGCCTCTTGCCACCCACCCAACTGAATCATGAGTACATTACACATTTACCGTCAGCTTCTCTTGCAATTCTAATCTAATGACATGATCAAATATTCGAGGAGGCTGAGCCAACAACGCACAATCCTTTTAAAAGTTGTCTGACTTTGAAGACCAATTATCCTTTCACAAAGAACTTCTCTCGCTTACAGCACTCATGAATATACAGACAATAATCTTGACCAGCTTAAGTTTCACATCACTGAATATTGTAATCAAAGCGATATAAAACCCGTAACTTTCAAAATGCGAAAAATAACAGACTTGATTCTCCAAAGGATCTATTACGCTATCTCCCTTTCAGAATTCTTCTTATCAGGAAACCTTTCTTATAGATCTTACCTTCTCTTCAGCAACTGATTATCGAAAGCTAATGCTTCTTTTATGCTTCCGTCATCAAACTCCAATCATCAGACCAAAGATTCTTCCGTATGATACAATATCTCTGGGAATCAGAGAATAAATACTATCAATATGTTTCCCTGTATTAATTCAGTTGCTTTGGAGGTATTAAATCCCATTTCAACGTTTACATAACATTACTATTGATCTAATTTCTGAATTAGATTCATTATAGTCTGCATATAAAGTGAATCATGTTCGAATTCTGTGATCTAATAAGGTGAGGTTGGACATGTGACAATAATGAGATTAGACACCCAGAGAAAAACAGAGAGATTTTGTGGACCCAGAAATAATGGTTTGCTTTTTATGCGTTTGTGTGTCTCTGGTTATCACTTTTGTCTACTAATTATTCTCCCATTTCCTCTACATTTTACTGTCCATTTTTATCCGCTATCTCCTTCTCCTTTTTAGTCTATTTATCCTTCCTTATCATAATGAAATTCTTTTTACGATTCCACTCCCACGCGAGTGCAGTCAAATACTTCAAGGCTGATCTGTCTTTGCTTTGGAGGAAAATCACCAAATAGAGAGAAACGTTTCGATGAAATTAATTAATTTTTGGTTTATATATTGATAAGGTTTTGCTGTTTCGTAGAATTAAGGGTGCTATGGGGATTCTTTAGTTATAGATAATGGATGAGAGAGAGAGAGAGAGAGAGAGAGAGAAGAGAGAGAGAGAGATAGTTTGTACCATCTGTTTTTGTGAACTCTTG
>NC_090749.1:10618101-10620601 GCF_036898095.1 Palaemon carinicauda
ATATATATATATATATATATATATATATATATATATATATATATATATAGAGTCATACAATGGGCATGTAGAGCATATTTTGAAGATTTTAACTTTCAATAGAATTCCTTAAACAAAGGCCCATAAGAATAGCATTCATATTAAATTGACAGTATCAAAAAAAATGTTTGTTCAATATATTGACTTGCGAATGTATTGTAAGGCAATGAAGAAGAGGACCTCTTCTATGGTTCTCTTTGCCATCTTCGGTGATTCAAATTCTATTTTCACAATGTGGAAATATTTTGGGTTTTCATCACATCATCCACTTTAGCCCAGTCATCTTTCCCTTCCAATAGTAGATTCGAATTCTTCTTTTCCTTATCCTGGTGTTGTTACATCCAAATGTTTAACAACGATGGTTTTTTACTGTGTTATTTTCCGTGGGGTCAATCACTTTAAAGTGATCATTTTGAAAGAGGATCATGTTGTCCGTCGTGAAGAATGCTGAGTTAGCAGCGTGGGTTACTACGTGAACTCAGACCCTGGTGGTGCGAATGCATTCCAATTTCCCACAACCTCAGACGCCTCCATGGCACGCTCTCTGGCTGGGAACTGACATCTTGTATCCTAATCTGCATTCTGCTTCATAGCGTTCTCTTTTCTTGAAGACTCTCCACAAAGAAGGGTGACACCTAAAGAGGACCTAAGTAAGGTCAAGGATAGAGTTTTGAAAGAACCACACGGGCTGCTATCCATGATATTTAGGCGAGGAGCGAAGAATACGTCTTACCCTTGTGGGTGTTGGAGGCTGACTCGTTATTGTAATATCAAATGAGGCCAAATGTTGCCCTCCAATCAGTATCCATTTCCCTCCCTCCCTGATTCCTTCTTCTGCACCTTCTTCAGCCCAAGCAATGGCGGTGCCTTATAATCGAGATTCGGCATCCCTCCCTTCCCCTCTCCCTCCTCTATCCTTCCCTCGCCCTTCCCCTCCCCAATCCCTCTCACTTACACCCAAATCCCTATCATTGGGCTACTGGTTCTGTTCTATCCCACGTTAAACCGAGTCTTGGGGGCTCTGCTGGAGTATGTAAACTCAATATTCAAAACTGGGGTCTAAGACAACTTGAAGATGACTTGAAGTTCTCGGCAAAAGTGATTCCCTTTAAAATGACCAAATATTCTCTAAGATCATTCATATCTTTTTTCTCTGGGAAGTTATGAGAACAAAATGGTCTATATAAAAGCAGAGCACCAGAGAGAGAGAGAGAGAGAGAGAGAGAGAGAGAGAGAGAGAGAGAGAGAGAGAGAGAGAGAGAATGATACCTTCCATCTGCTATGCTTAATAAAGGAAGAGGCGATGGTTACAATAAGATGGAGTAATGCCCCTTCACCTGCAACATAATATTTATGCTAAAACACAATCTCCTTTTATCTAAATATTAATATTGTGCTTACACACAACAAAGACACATCGATTTATACTCTCCTTCATTAATACCTTGATTATTTTGATTTAAAATTATCATTATTAGTATTACCATTATTGTTATTATTATCAACGACAATAGGGGTGATACTACTAGTAGTAGTAGTAGTTCAATAGTAAACTCACAATTACTCTCCAAAAGAAAAAGATAGAAGGATCTGGTTCCTTCACTCCCTCTGGCCCTTTCTTTATCCAAACATCCCCTTATCAGTATCAGATGGCAATCAAAGGTTAATTTAATTACCTGATATATTACAATTAAGATAAAGGATGAGAAAGATTGCCTTATCTTAATCAATTCCTTCTTCATCCCGATTTGGCGATACAGAGGCCAAGTAAGTCTTAAAAGATTTTCTTTAATATCTCTCGTGGTCAGGTCATCTAATGATGTATCTCCATCTAATTTCATTCTTGAGAAAATGATAGCGACCTGATAATACATGAGCAGATGGATTTTTTTTTTATTACAAGTAAGATCTGCATTTTCAGTTCAGATAAAAACGATTTTCATTCCCTGTTGAATATGACTCAGAGAAGCATTGATAATCTGATCCATTTCCTTAACCAATATTGTTCTACTCTTTTATCTTTCATTTTGGACATTATTCATCTTCATATCTAATTAACAGCAAACATCCAAAAAGTATTCTCGTCCTTAATGATGAAAGATTGGTTTCCCTACCTTTTTACAAACACTAACCATAAGCTCAGCTGCTTTGAGTTCCATCAATCATCCGTTGGAACGAAGAGACTTTGATGACTTGCAGTTAAGTAAAGTATCTTTCATCTGTCACCTTCTGTCGGGATTTGTGATGATCAAAATATTTCTACCAAATAGATTTTGTTATCTGGTGGAAAAATAGAGAGAGAGAGAGAGAGAGAGAGAGAGAGAGAGAGAGAGAGAGAGACTAGGGGAGAGAAGATATTGATGGATAGATGAAGACAGATACCGACGCAAAGAACAAGTTGGATCATGACTGACAAGAAACATCTTGGTTAGGCTTTTTCCCTTCAGTAAAATATAGCCTT
>NC_090749.1:10625601-10653101 GCF_036898095.1 Palaemon carinicauda
ATGGAAGGCTTGATTGAAACACCAAATAAATTGCCTCTCTCGATTTTACTATGAAACATTAACTGGCCCTAAAAGAGAGAGAGAGAAAGAGAGAGAGAGAGAGAGAGAGATGAGAGAGAGAGAGAGAGAGAGAGAGAGAGAGAGAGAGAGAGAGGGGGGGGGGTGGAATACTGGAAGCAAATTTTACTTTTTCCTTAATATTTTCCCTTTCCCTTAGGAGTGACAAAGATTTAAAATTCCGGTAATTTTCTTGTGGTTTCTTAGAAATGACATTTCCTTTCTTGTCATCTCCTTTCAATAAAATAATGATTCCCGCAATAGAATAAATAGAATAATATTGATTCATTTACGAAACTAAATATCATAACTCATGAGGCAAAAGTGATAGATATATTATCTTCTTTAGCAGTAATAACATTTTTTTATATGAAACGCTTACCTGAGCATTGATTGCAGGCATTAAATATCCGTAGATTGAAAGGAACATTAATTTAGTTAGTAAGAAATAAAAATTTCTTTTGAAAGTCATGTGTTTAAACTCGGCAAAGAAAATCTTATTCAATTAATCATGTAGCATCACAAAAATTAAACGATCTAGCCCCCCTCCTCTCTCTCTCTCTCTCTCTCTCTCTCTCTCTCTCTCTCTCTCTCTCTCTCTCTCTCTCTCTCTCTCTCTCTCTCTCTCTCTCTCCCTTTAATGGCTATCGAATTTTTCCCAATCACTTAATCCTTTCCCAAACATCTGTATTGGAATTTGAACTTCCTTTGAATGAGACGACTCAGCTTAGAATGTAATACGTGAGAGGATCAACTTCATTAAAGTTACTTGATTATTTCTCTAATCAGAATAATATTTGCGAATGGCAATAGTCATTACCATAACGAAATCATTAATATTCGTTAGAAAAAAAATACCCGAAAAGTTTTAAGCTTTGGATATTTCTATAGGACTCACACGGCAGTTCTTCTTCGATAATTGGTCAAACATAATGGTTGATTGCTAGATTATAGGTTGTTTCGCATCTTTATCTTATTTATTTATTAAGAGGGAGAGAGAGAGAGAGAGAGAGAGAGAGAGAGAGAGAGATGAGAGAGAGAGAGAGAGAGAGAGAGAGAGGGGGGGGGGGGAGGTTCATTACTGTATGAAGTAACATCAAAGACAACTGTATGCAGAATGTATACGTCTACTAAGATTAATTCCCAGCAGCACTTCAAGAATGAATAATAATTACAAATACCACTGAAATTCATTAATGATGAAGATGAATCATAATGAAGAATAAGCAGTATAGAATCCATCTTCCTTCATCCTGGAATCGAACTCAGTCGCTCTCAAAGGAGGATTGAGTGTTGCTGCCACTAGACCCTCGGGTTTTGCATCAAACATATTTATGAACAACTGAATCTTTTTCTTCTCCTTCTCTTGTTGGACAAAACTGAGAGAATCACTCTGACTGTTTCTTTATTCTCCCTGAAATTTCTTTAATTCCTCACTGGGCTTATAGCATCCTGCTTTCCCAACAAGGGTTGCAGCTTAATAATAATAATAATAATAATAATAATAATAATAAAATAATAATAATAATAATAATACATAGCTTCTCCTGCAGCGCTCATCAAAATGGTTCAATTAACGACATTAAACTGCTTCCTGACACATCAAGTCAACCGCATTTGAAATGACAAATTATATTTTGTAGAATTTCAGCGGCTTTGTATCGGATAAAAGGTTAATGGTATAGTTGTGTGATATCATAATTGTACCTGAAGTTATAATCCAATTATTATATCGGTGAATAACTATGATATGATTTAATACAATCAAAATATTGATAGCGATCATTAGCATCTATTGTTATCATACTTGAGAGGTGGAAGATTTGAATTTGAAAATACTTCTGTTTAGGGAGATAGGATAATATATACATTACTGGAATCGTTATTTTCATTTCAATTGTAATCTAAATCTGTTGCTTGAAAATATTAATATAAATAAGATTAAACAAAAAAGGTATAAAATAAGATTTCTGTGAAACAGCTAAAACGGATTCCAAGTCTCGCAAATTATAAAAATAGAAAATATATAATTAAAGAGAGTGAAGCACAGCCCCCCCCCCCCCTTAATCCTCTATCGAGAACGACTGCGTTCGATTCCTGGATGAAGGAAGGGAGAGTCTATGTTGCCTATTTTTCATTATGATTCATCATTCAAAAATTTCAGTGGTATTTCTATTCATTATTCATTCCTGAAGTGCTGCTGGGAATTAATCTCAGACGTATACATTCTGCATCCAACTGTCTTTGACGTTATGATAATTACACACAGAACTGCTTTATAAATGAGGGATTATATCCTCCAACTAGTAATGGATACCTCTCTCTCTCTCTCTCTCTCTCTCTCTCTCTCTCTCTCTCTCTCTCTCTCTCTCTCTCTCTCTCTCTCTCTACCTTTGTTTCCTGGGTAACATCAATTCGTAATCAGAGATTAAAAGATTAAATTCATAAAGAGAAATTATCCCCCCCCCCCAAGGAAATGCAGGAGACCTATGGGAAGTATTCCAGATTCCAGAGATCATAATATCTGTTAAATTAGAGCCTGAAACCGAGTGTTCCAGATTGGCTACATTAATTAGTCCACATGAATATATTGTGTGCAATAGTAATAGAGATTATATAATTACACACATTAATATGGTTTTCCTTTTTATGTAATGTTGTAGATTAATTTTTTTATATCAAATTATGCATATAAAAATGGTCAATATATATACAAGGTCTTGCCAACCACCTTTTACTTAAAAAGTGGGTAAAAGGGTTAACATTTGGAGAAAATTGGGTTCGAACATTATATGTCAGAAATATGATATATGCATGAAACAAAATGACCTATGATATTGAGGAAATATTCAGAAACATTATTATCAGATTATCAGATATTATCTTATTATCGCTCCAATAAAAGTTCATTTCCCAAAAAGGATGTTCTTTTACTTATTCGTATGTCATTAATGATGTCATTACCGTTGCAATTAATAATATGATAATCATGCTCCACGGAGCATAAGATTAGATGAAAGTGCTTTTTTATTAACCTATACAAATCTCTAATAATAATAATAAATGTTAAGAGTTAATCAAATGTCACATATGAAAACAGAAGGCCTCACCGGTGAAAATTCATTTAATGTTTTGTTATTTCCTCCCTCATTTATCATATCTTATTGGTTGTTATTATAATTTCTATCTAAAATAACATCACTTTAATGTTGAATAATACTTTAAAAATCCTCAGCTTCTCCTTGCAAAAAGATACTTAAATCTGTACCATAAACCTTTACTCCTTTTGACAGAGTAAGATGAAATAACACATTTCAATAATCATTATTAAAGTCTAGCTGGAATACTGGATGGAGAAACAAAGTGGCTCAAAGTATTCTAGTTTAGAATTGAAATGGTTAGGTAAACAATACATTAAAAAAGTAGAATAACCAAATATATAACTGCCAGATCTTTGTTCAGACAACATCAACAACGTTTACAGTGCTTCTAGAAGGATATAATTACATTGTGTCCCTTTTATATTCTCTAGTAATCGAACTCCTGAAGGGGTGTAGCATGGCCAGTAACGTTTCCCTCTGGAAGTAAAAAAACCTGTTATGAAATTGACAGAAAACTTGTCAGACCCTTGATTTTGAAGATAAGAGAGAGATAACAATACTATTGGGTTTTAGGAAGCTAAGTTTTACAGAGACATGATCATCCATCCAATCATAGATAGAGTTTTGCTGACAGCATGCAATGTTTTTAATATTACTTTTGACATTATCCTAATATTACATCCCTTGCTCATGCACAGAGAGGTGTCACTAATAATAATAATAATAACAACAACAACAACAACAACAACAACAACAATAATAATAATAATAATAATAATAATAATAATAATAATAATAATAATAATAATAATAATAATAATAATAATAATAATAATATATTCAAACAATTGACGTAAATCTTCCTCTAAAATCTCTTCCTAAAATTCTCCCTTTTTCCTTCTCGATTCTTTTAGAAATATGGTGATAGTACAATTATCAGACCAAATCTCTTTTCCCTTTGAAACCAATATTTTCTAATCCAGACATTCCCCTTTTCTCATTTTATCCTGTGTGTCCTGTACCCTGCAAAGGCCTCTCTCTCTCTCTCTCTCTCTCTCTCTCTCTCTCTCTCTCTCTCTCTCTCTCTCTCTCTCTCTTCCTTAATTTACCACCAAAATGTATTTTCCCCCATTATATCAAAAACTTTGTGGATTACCATAATTTTTCATTAGATAGTGGACCATATGAAACCACATAAACAATAAATAAGACAATTTACAAATTGGGAAAATATGAACTACAGAAAACAACACTAGTTGATGAAGACACCTGCGCTTTTATATCGCCAAATGATCAACAGAATAATCGTAATTTCCCAGGTAATATAAATAAACCCCCAGAAATTTCCCAAAATGGTTGAAGAGAGGAAGGAAGGAACTGCTATCACGCAGAGGAGAGAGAGAGAGAGAGAGAGAGAGAGAGAGAGAGAGAGAGAGAGAGAGAGAGATTAAAATTTAAAAGTCTTTTTAGTGGGACCATTTCAGGTACATAAACATCTTTTATTTTGTCCATAAACAATTTTCCATTCACCCGGTAAAGCATTTCATTGAGTCTGCCCTTAATCTTGTCCTCTCAAATTGACCAATGAAGACCGCGTTTTCGTTACTTCATTTCGGCTCTCTTTGAAATGAACACACATGCGGCCAGACCCATAGGAAAATATACTTCTCGTCCACCTCTTCTTCCTTCTACTTCTCTTCCTCCTCCTCCTCTTCCTTCTCTTACTCCTTCCCCTCCTCCTCCCTTCAGTTTGTGACCATTTCTTCGGTCCTCTTTCTTCTCTATTTCCCTCCTCAGTTACAAACAGGCATTGCCTTGCCTTCCCTGGTCCTAGCTTAGGTGGGAAGAAGATCAGGGGCCGATTATTGTTCTTTGCCTCCCTAGCAAGGGACCCTTACACCTATAGGTCTTCTTCCTTTGCATTTACGAGGAGAGAAGGCTAAAAATTTTCGTCTTCTTCTTCTTCTTTTATAAACATAAGTCAATCACACTATAGATAAAGGACAACGAAATCTTTACAGTCAGTAAACAAAAGCAATTATTTTTGCATCAATTTAATCTCCTGATTGTAGAATAATGGTTGCTGAAACGCATATTAGAGACTCAGCTAAAACTATGGAGCATGAAGTTGAATCCTAACCGAACACAAAATATGATAGTGAGTTCATTGAGGAAATTGGATCCTTAACATCAAGATATTTGCATTGAAAGTATGTTTTTTTTTTTTTTTTTTTTTCTTTTTTTTTTTTTTTTTTTTTTTTACCATTATACAAGATATTTGAAATTTGAGATGTGATTTTGATAGGAAATATACTTTTGTTAAACACATTTGGTCTGTTCTTTCATCAGTTGCACATAAAATTGGCTTATTGAAAATCATTTAAGATTTTCGGTGATCAATCTATTCTGAAGAAGTGTTTTAATTCTTTCATTCCTCCTTGGTTCGAGTATTGTTCTCCTGTCTCGTCTTCAACTATTGATTCCAATCTTAATTTGTTGGACAGGAACGTACGATCTAATAAATTTCTTATTTCCGATCTTGATATTAATCTCTGTCACTGTCGTTCAGTTAGTACTTTATACATGATGCATGAAAAATTCATAAATCTGACCATCCTTTGCATTCAGATCTTCCCAAACATTACCATCAAGCATGTAATTCTAGGTATGCCATTGATTCTAATAGTCCTGCCTTCTCCATCATAAGGCTCAATGCTACACTGTATTCTAGGAGTTTTATTCCAGCTGTGACCAGGTTGTCGGAAGATCATCCTGACAGGCAGTTAAATCGCCTAACTTCAAAAGTTCAAACTTGCAGTAGTTTTTTTTTTTTCTTTTATGTCAATCAGGTTAACATAAATCTCTTTTTATAGTTTCTATAGGACGGATCTATTTTATCGTTGATATTGATCTTGAAATATTTTATTTAATTTATTCTTTAATTTTCTTGTACTTTATTTCTTTCCTGATTTCCTTTCCTCACAGCTTGCAGTACCCCCCCCCCCTCTCTCTCTCTCTCTCTCTCTCTCTCTAGCGACTGATAGTTAGCCTATTTGACACAACAGATTTCAATTTACTATTTATTTGTTGTGATGAAACCTGGTGACATAAACGATATGTTATGCGAGTTGGTATCATTACAAACTTCACATTTAATTAGTATTAAATACATTTGGCGGACAATGAATAAGACAATGATTTATTAGTGTTTTTAGATCCCTCTAGGTTACAGTTGTTATTACAATGTCATATTACATAATTCACGATGAGGTATTGTGGTAGTTTGGAGATTGTTCTACGATCAGTGTATTCTCTCTGTGAAAAATAAGGCAATGGTTATAAGAGCGGATTTTATTGCAGGGATTTATAAGTAATGACCTGCAATTACTTAAATATATTGAAAGTAGAATGACTAATATGCTTAATGTGAATGAAATATGATTGAAAACTTCCATTAATAAAAGTATTCACGAACATATATTTTTTATTCAAAAACATATTTAGATAAATAGTAAAAATTTCACTTGTAAATACACTATATATATATATATATATATATATATGTGTGTGTGTGTGTGTGTAAATATACTATGATGTGTATATGTCATAAACTGTTAGATTGTAAGTGTGTATTTCATAATGAGAGATAAAAAAAAACATCTTTATAGATAATGAGAAATACATTCATCATGGTGGAGATGTAGGGCACTGCTGCTTCCAAGTCCCTACGTCCACACATCAGTGACTTCAGTCTTTTCAATAGAGACGCTCTTCGCCAGATGTTCAGATTAAAGGTTAATGCACTCGCGATAAAATGCCCTTCATACTTTTAGTTGTAAACACATTTCTCTCACTGGCTCCCAACTCTGTCGTGAAGGCTAGTTCCCTTTCTTCCAAAAAGCTATATTGACTATTTCACGCGTATAACTATTTCACATTCTCTATCATGGCGAAAACACAGGGCTATTTTCCCTGTTGGGACCCATAGGCTTTTAGCATCCTGGTTATACAACTAGGGTTATAGCTTAGTTAATAATAATAATAATAATAATAATAATAATAATAATAATAATAATAATAATAATAATAATAATAATAATAACTCCTTTTATTAACACTGTGAAACAAATCTTGTTTTATGAAGGTGTTGACAGATCTTTTCTTATTGTTGCATCAGTTTATTACTGATTCTTCTTTCTATTTTGGAAGAGTTCGTTGTTGATGCTTATCCTCATTTTTTTCTTTCTTTCTGATATATTTGCATCCTTCTTCAGTTCCCAAATGTAGAGAGAATATTAAAACAATAGGAAACTAAGGATATCGGCATTCCAAAGAAAATAAATCTAAATATATCAATATGACGAAGAGAGAAGAGAAAAAAAAAGCGGTTAAAGGAGATGTGGTAACGTTGTGCAACGCTGACTAAAGTGGTAGAAATTATCGGATACTGATAATCTGCTCAGTGTTATTTTCTTTTGCAAGATAGAAAATATTATATTCTTAATTCTGCATTTGAGCAAAAGAACATCCTCAACTACTGATATTCATTTAGGCAATAAAAACACGTAAAAGAGAATGTGTTTAAAATTTCCATTTTGTCTTCTGCGTTCTTTGCTTGTGACGTCATCACACCACCTGACTTCTTCAGTGGCCATCCACCAGTCAGGAGTGCCAACCTATGAAATCACAAGACTTTCAAACACAGAAAATATGATGAATTAAATCTTGTTGGTATCTCAGCCTCGTCGTATTTCCTAATATATATTTAATTTGTCCGGATTCAAGATCATAAAGGCTGTTTATTTGTTCTTTTTGCTGTCTTATATCCTTTATTGATGGTAGGTGGGGTATTCATGTCGTCTATGATGGGCGATTCCATTATCATGGCTCAGGGGAAAATGAAAGTCTAGCTGCCTTTAAATAATTCTGATTTAAAAGACTCATCAACTACTTATTCTATAAAATCAACATTTATTGATCATAATTTTAAATCTTATACGATAGGTATATTGCAAGCAAGTTAACATATATATATATATATATATATATATATATGAATAATAGTAATAATAATAATAATAATAATAATAATAAATATAAGGATAGGGAAGTGGGGAATACGTGGAAAGGAAGAGTACCCCCTGGATACAATCCAGTTTATAGCCCGAAGGCAGGAACTCGGGATGGGAGAGAATTAGACAAAAGCGAGAAAGAGAAGTACAGGAGAAGAATAAAAGAGAGGGGCAGACCTTCTTGCGATCCTAGGGGTTTTTATCCAATTTGTAAGTCACATATATATATATATATATATATATATATAATTATTATAGATATAGAGGAATTATGGGAAAATTTGACATTGCTAGTGTTTGATATTTATACTCAGTACTTATATACGGTTTTTAATTTGATATTTTGTCTTTAGGCTTTTTGACACAGATTTTTATAGGGCTTTCTGTCATGGCGTCTGCGTCTAGTGAAATTGTCCCACAATTTGGAAAATCTGGTAAATTTAGGGACAAGTTTTGTTTAATCAGTATGCTGCATCAACTCAAATCTCAGTGTTTATGGTTACAAAAATAACTTTGTTATCAATTATAATGTATAATGTAACTATTTGATAAAATAGTAAATATAAAACGTATTTAACATTGTGTTTAAGACTGCTAGGGATGATGATGATGATAGTATTAAACCCAATTCTTCTTGTAGGCACGGGGCTTTCCCTTGGTCGGCCCGTAGGTAACCAAAGACAGGGTCTGCTAGGGAGAAATATGCTTCTCATTATGGAGAGAAATTGATGGATCATAGGTAGTGAGCCAAGCTATGAGAATACAGTAACTGGAATGGTAATATAACTAACGCCTACGTGGTGGAATTGCATGGGTCATTACAACAGGAATTGTTTGATATTGTCTACCCTTCAAATTTGAGGGTATCTAATAATATCATTGATTTGATCGACTTATTGGCACATCTAAAGGCTGAACGTCCAATAAACTACATCAAGATCTTTTTAAAATTCTGATTTCTTTTTCTATAATTATATATGTGAATTTTTACTAAATCTTCTACATGATATAAGAATTTTCCTTTATAATTACTAAAAATTATTATAAACATAAATAAAAAAATCATAAAAGGTTAAATAGTCCAAAATATTCGAACACATAATTATGATGATAAAATATCTTTCCATCTGATCAAAATCTCGTCAGGAATTTGCGTAATACTAAGTGAACGTTCACTGAGATTGAAGGAAGCCTTCCCTGCTCCATCAGTGATTAATAAATAAAGATATTGAATGATAGAATACAAAAGTGAAAACTTTATTCCCGTTGACTATAATGAAAATTTATTAATGCAACTTTTCTATAGAATTTTGCAGAAGAGAAGAACTCTCAACTAAGTTTTCTTTCATTTTCTGTCTTTACTTTCAAGGGGGCCTAAATTAATTATGATTCTTATCATACCTTTATCTAATTATATATTACAATCTTAATAATTGTTGCATCTTCAATTCTTCTTATTCTATAATGACATTTGGTCTCTTGTTTTAATTAGGTTTAAGAGGAAACAGGAAGATCTGCTCTTCTATTCTGTTGTAAGATTTCATAAAAACAGTTATATTTACGAAAACCATCTCACAAAATTTTAATATTAGATTTAGAGAGAGAGAGAGAGAGAGAGAGAGAGAGAGAGAGAGAGAGAGAGAGAGAGAGAGAGAGAGAGAGAGAGAGAGAGAGAGAGAGAGAGAGAGAGTACAGCAAATGGTTCTGCTCGCTATTTTTGTTTCTTTTCCGTAGGTTCTGAATGATGATTATATAAGTACCAACAGCATTCTTGCAGCTTCAGGTAAAACCAGTTCCAAAGAAAATCCTACGGTCTTGCATGAAAAATTAAATACATACACAAGAATAGTTTAAAGTATTTGATGATGACACAATTTTACTTCTCCATAAAAGATATACATGACACTGTGGAAATTCTTTCCACGCTTTATTTTAGCCATCCCCGTTATTCCATTTTTTATTTTTTGTTTGTTATTTTCTGGGTTTTACGCATCTCGTTTTTTCTTTTGTTTCCTTTGTAAAATTCATTATTATACTCTTAAGTATTCATTGCTGCTAACATGTCCATCATTCTCCTGTAATGCTTTACCTTTCATCACCTCATTCCTCTGCAGATGATTTCATCTCATTTTCTGAGCTCACATTACATTGCTTGATGATGCAACCGACCGTCGACAATTTTTAAAAACTACATTTGGTTGCATTCTGTTCCAAATGCTCTTGAAGCTTTGGATGTTTAACCACAATTGGTTTGTATTTAAATAACTCTTCAATTTATGTAACTCACTGATCTTAGCTTATTGCTATTTACATCTCAGTACCTATTTATAATTCTCTTTAGCTAGGATTGTTTTCTGTGTCATTGAACATCACTAAACGCCACTTAATTTTTTTGTATGTACAGTATATTAATTTCTATAAGCCAGACAGTAGGATTTCTTCATAATTACTTTCCTCCTGCAGTTTCAAGAATGATCCTTGTATTTATAAAAAGCACCCTTCAACAAACCAGGTACTCGTGGAAATTTGAAGAAGAAGACTCGACCGATTTGAACCAGCTCAGCGGCGGGAGGTAGAAGCGTGCGAGCAGCGCACTTAAAACCCTGGAAGCGTGGAAGATGGACGAAGGCATAACCCCTTCAACTTAGACGTCGTTTTAACATAGGCGTTGGTTCAACTACCTGTTGGTCAATCAGTTACTGACCAACAGTATGCCTTACTTTGAGCCATTATTTATAAAATAGGCTTACGAAGATAAAACACGATTGTGCAGAACTGAAGATGCACCGTGTTCTTAACAGTTTACAAGATGCTTTCTCTACAACATCTACAATCAACCCTCAAGAGTGTGAGTACTAATTAACGGTGCTCAACTTTGGCCAAGGAACTGTCCCCCCTTTTTTTTTCTAGCCTTTATTTGATGATGTGCACATTTAGATAGAAAGTTATGTTCAAACTTTCTGGTTTAATCATTCATGGTGTGTCCGTTAACATAAGTTATGTTCCTGTTCCCTTCTATCAAGTTTGAAATTTTTTGTCCGAGAGGAATGTGTTTAAAGTAGTGAGTAGAACTTTTGGTATTATTTCAGTCACCATTTTTACTTTCGTTGGTTGATTAGTCATTTGATTATTTATTTACGATTTAATTGATTTGACCATTTTCTTGGCATTTTGTCATTTTTCATAGGCCATGCGGTCTTTATTCAAATTTCAATTAGGTAGTTTTGCTATTATTTCCTGTGTCAGTTAGGTGAAAATTCCTGATGTACTTTATGGAAATAAACGCCATTTTTAGGTTAAAATTATTAACTGTTTTCAACTTGACCTTTACATTTCGAAATGACTAAATGAGTTATTACATGAGGTGAGATATTACATATGGGTAAGTTTATATTTACGCCAATCTAAAGCTATCGGTGTCAATCCTTTATTGCAATGGTCGACGGTATTACCTCCCGGTGGTCCTTAGTACGTTTTGACTTTTACAGTACTGCTCCCCCTAACTCTTTGTGAAACTGTCGTTAACGTAACTGATTCAGTCCAGCTACACTCGATTGGAATTTACTATTCTGCGCCCTGGAGTAGCGTCTGAACATCAAGGTGATATCGGTGCTGACAGTCCCGGTATAGAATAATCTTTGGACTTAAATGAATGTAGGGAAAGCAAACCGTCTTCGTTGTAGTTCTCTAGTTTGTCAAGTGTGAGTGTGTCGGCGCTCTATCCTTCAGGCTCGGGTCCGGAAATCATAGACGGGGAGGCCTTTCCCGGAATTATTTCCCACACTTAAATAAATAACACTGGTCCTTCGAACCGGATCTGACACCATTGATTTGTGGAACAATGAATTTTTAAACATTATAAATTCATTTGTAGCGTTTTCGCTACATAAACATCACCCGCTTAAGTCGTACCTCAAAACCTCACACACTAGCCAATTTGTAGAAAGATTAAGCCCAGACTTTGATAGGTAACGAGATGTACAGTGTTTTAGGACGTAATTCATGGTAGCCTTTGACGAATAAAGGCACCTATGTAACCAAGCGTTTTAGCCAGAAAGTTCTTCCCTGAGGGAGAACTCAGGTTTTATTTTATTTGTTTGGATCATCGGTATATGTTGCACGTTTTTTCTTATGTACTGTGAGCTTTGGAGCTGCTATTTTGATCTGATCATTTTTCCCCTTAACCATTAATTTGTTTTCACTCCTTGGTTTATGGTTCCCTGTTATAGGTGGGGTACCTTTATGTTTGTCCTTTATACCCTTCTTGGTGACCGTTTGTCTGTAACATTCTCTCTGCCGTGTGTTATTTAAGTTTGACTTTGTTTGTCTGCATAATTTGTTTTTTTTTTGTGAACATTCTGTACCATCGTACACGTGGTCTTCCCAAGATGGCGGCCAAAGACAGTCACATTAAACTTCCACAGCAGGCTGTGGAGATGCCGGCTACTTTAGACCTTAATGCTCGTCTTGAAGAACAAACGCAGGAGTTCAGATTCATTTATGAAGAGGCAAACATATCTCTGAAAGCTGTTTCCTCAATAGATTTTGCCTGTGCAACCCCTGAGGGTTTAGAGCACTGTAAAAACAAAGTTAGTGGAGTTCTTGCGGAACTTAGGGACTTTAATAAAACTTTGTGGAAACCTCATTGGAACAACCCCACTGTCCTGTCTAGTTATACTGATCTTGTCAGTTTGTTAACTGACACAGAAACGATGCACCTTCAAGTTGTATCACAGGGAAAAATCGACCCTTCAAATCCCCCTCAAGCGCCTAACGCTAACCCTCAGTTTGTATGCGCCTCAGTCGCTGCAGATCCTGATCCTACTCCCTTCGATGGTCTTAGAGATTGTCGGGCCGGCTGGTGGAAGTTGTTTCGCCAGACGGTACATGAAAATTCCAAGTACTCTCCCACAGAAAAATACAAGATTTTGTTGCGTACCCTTGAGGGACCGGCGCGTAAACTTCTCGGTAACCAAGTGTGGACAGAGGGTCTGTATGAAAGATCGATAGACAGTCTTAAGCGAGAGTATGAGTCCCCCATTCTGACTAAACCCCTTGTGAAAAATAAATTTTATAAAGCATCCTCCCCTAATGATGATAGCACTGATCTCCATCGTTCCCTCAAGGAATGGGACAACACGGAAACGGAATATGTATAACTAACTGGGTCGTCTTTACCAGAGGTATTGTTAGAGCATGTTTTCACTAGTAAGCTCAGACCCTTCCACCTAGGTATAGATTACCGATATTACAATTGCAAGGAAGTAACCTTGGCTGAAATGTAAAGTGCCCTGTATGCTCATACTCGCATGAAGGAAATGATGAAGCTCATGACAAGCCCTGACAACAGCCCCAAACCTAATACCTGTGATAAACCCGCGCGAGCCAACCGTTACGGAAACTCACGCTCTTACTGTAAATCACTTAACCAGCCTAGACCTCCTTCCTCCAGCGTGAACAATCATATACCTAAACTTAAAGTTAATACAAGGGCCTGTCCGGTCCGTGGATCTACAAACGACTCCTAGTCAATCAAATGGATGGCCTATTGCTGGCCACAGTAATGGGACTGCTAGAGGTAAATGTATTTTTTGTGGCAATAGTGACCACGTGCAATCCAAATGTCCCCATTTCCCCGATTCAAGAAGTAGGATATCAAGGTTGCGAGAAATGAATTGTGGCTCAAAATATTTTTCCACTCAACACTTTGCCAGCAATTGCAATGCAACCATTGCTTGCCTGATCTGTCAGCAGGCTCATAAATTGCCTGTATCCCCAAATATCCTTGCAGTATCCAACCACTTCATCCAACCCATTAGTGGGTTTGCTAACAACACCCCTAACTCCCAACCCCTTAGACCTCCAATTAATAACCCCCGTAACATGCAACCCCTTAGACCTTACATTAATAACCCTCCTAACATGCAACCCATTAGACCTCCCATTAATAACCCCCCTGACATGCAACCCCTTAATCCCTCCCAGTATCAATACCCCTGCGGTAAAGCTCAATCACATTGCTTGTATCCACAACAACACCACGTGTGTTGAGCCTAATGACCTACCTGTTGGACAGATGGTGTTCCAGCTTAACTCATTTAATTGTACCGAACCCCCTAAGAGTTCTGATCTAGTACAATTTAATATGAAAATCGGCAGACGGAGACATAGGATTGTGGCTATTGTTAGTGCCAATGTAGGTAAAGGCATCAAGACGCCAGGTTACACTCGTACTGTCCGTGCGCTAGAAGCTAATGGAATTCGTTCGCGGATCAACGTCCCGATGATAATGCTGCCGGTATTAAGATCATTCTCATTGCCGATTATCTTCCCAGGCTCCTCAAGCGTACCCATGATATCCAAGGTGTAAACCTGTTTAGCATTCCCGCCGGTTACATGGTATGGGGAGAGTTGCCTGATTGGTCACGTCCTGACGTGGACCCAAGAGATGTCAGCGCAGTCACAATTACCATTAACCGAATTGATGTTGACTTGCCTATGACTATAAACCCGCCTCTTGAAAACCTTTGGAAACTTGACACCATTGGTATCACTAAAGAACCCTTCAGCCATCTTGGAGAGAAAGCAGTTGATCTCTTCAAGAGAACTACTCAATACAAAACTGGAAAGTATGTTGTCCAGCTACCTCTCAAGAGTGATAAGCGTCCCATTTCAAATTATGCTAGAGCCTTTGCTCAACTCATGTCAGTCAAAAAATCAAAGAACCCCCTATTGTTTACTGATTACCGTAAGATTCTGGATGAGTATCTTAAAGAAAACTTTATTGAGCCTGTCCCCTTAGGCGCCCCTGTTGATGGAAAAGTACATTATTTACCGCATCATCCCGTAGTTAAGAATTCAGCCACTACCCCTATATGTATTGTTTTCAACGCTTCATCTAGGTCGAACCCCAATTCACTTTTTCTGAACGATTCTCTGTACACAGGACCCAATATTGCATCGAAGATTCAATCGATGATTTTAATGTTCCGCGAGAAGCTCTTTGGTTTAACTGCAGAAATTTCCAAGTCATTCCTTCGCATAGAGATTGTCCCAGAACAGAAAGACTTCTGTCGCTTTCTTTTCTTTGAAGATCCAGAAATAACAAGGATCATCGCATATCGATTTAAAGTCGTTCTGTTTGGCACCACCTCGAGCCCCTACTTGCTTAACCAAACTATCCAACATCATTTGGACAGTCAGTCCAGTAGATTGGCATCGACACTCAAAACCAGTTTCTATATTGATAACTTTTAACGCTGTTATGTCGACCCCAAAGACATTTTGAGTGAGAGATCCCTCATTGAGGCACTTATGTTAAAGGCTAACATGCCGTTAGCCAAATGCACGACTAATGCCTCTCTTAACGGCGATTTCACAGAAAGAGGCATTCATGATTACCTCGGTCTAGAATGGGATACTGTTAATGATACCTTAAATGTTAAATTATCCCCTGAATTAGAGATAAGTCATTCCCACATCAACACTAAAAGAAAGTCGTGTCCTTGTTCTCTTCCATTTATGACCCTATTGGTCTTATTTCTCCCGTTACAATTCTAGGCAAATTCTTCATTCAAAAACTGTGGATGACTGACAAGGGCTGGGACACCCCTGTTGACCCTGACCAAGTTTAAGAACTAAGTGATATCATCAAAAGGTACAAACGTCTTGAACAAATTAAAGTCCCTCGTAGTGTGCATGATGGCAGTCAACCAGCATTGCATATTTTTGCCGATGCTTTCAAGCTCGCTTTAGGAGTAGCTGCTTATATAGTCACCCAGGAAGGTAATTCTCACCTCCTTACGGCTAAAGCCCGAGTCACCCCTAAACGCATGTTGGAAATGGATGAAAGTTTAACCATTCTCAAACTTGAGTTAACTGCGCTCTTACTGGGCTGTCGTTTAGCCAAACACTTGTCAGAACTGCGCCCTGGCATATACGCTTCGGTCATTGTTTGGTCTGACGCTTCAACTGCCCTCCAGTGGGTCCATAATTCTAAAAGTAACTCCCCTTACGTCCTTAACTGTGTGGAGGAGATAATCAACATTAAATTAACTTGTAATCTTAACCTGAAGCATGTCCCCACTAATAGCAATCCTGCAGACCTGGTATCGAATGGTGCCGCTGTCAGGCATAATCTTAAGAATAAATTTTGGCTACAAGGCCCTCCTTGGCTCAGTAACCCTTCAGAATACCCCGATCAAAGCAGTTTCTCTATTAACCCGGAGATATGTGCATGCCCTATTCGGCTCGATCCCCCGGGAGTATGACTGTTTGATCATTACAGCTCCCTTGACGACGTGATCAAGTGCTACACTGCACTCCTTCGTTTAATTCCCCAATGGATACAATCCTTGTCACAACGTTGCCCTAATCTAACCAATAAATTCAACCTTCCACCCTAAACAGTCATGTTGAAATGTTCCCAGGCCCAAAGTTATCCTAACATTCTGAAGAAAGTGCAAGGTGAAGACATTCGTCTCAATTCGGACGAACTAGCTTTCATTGGCCAACATAAACCTTACCTGGATAACCAAGGTCTTCTCAAAGCTAGTTCCCGTCTCAGTAATGCCCCCGTGGAATTAGATTATGTCGATCCCATTTTGCTAGAACATCATTGTGCCCTTTGGACACTTATCGTCAGACATTGGCATGAACGTTTGCTGCACTGTAATACTTCAACACTCCTTGTTGAATGACGTAAACAATTTTGGGTTCCCCAAATGCGGCAGCAAATTAAGAAAATTTTGAGCTGTTGCATCCATTGCCGGAAGGTGCAAGCGGCCCCGTACCCAATGCCTCCATTAACCCAGTATCATCCCAATCACCTCATTTCAAGAGTGCCCTTCTGAGTAACTGGCTTAGATATCACTGGAGCTTTTAAGGTATACAATTCACATGTAGATTTTGTTTATATCTTACTTTTCACCTGCGCAGCAATCAGAGCCGTAGCTCTAGAAGTCACAACTTCATTAACGGTCATCGACTTTGTGCAAGCAGTGCGCAGATTTGCCGCTCGATTTGGTATGCCACACTATATCGTCTCCGATAATGCTTCCACTTTCCAAGCTGGTCAAACTCTTCTAACTGAACTTATGCATCACCCTGTAATTGATGGGTTTAAATCTTCCCATAACCTGACCTGGAAATTCATCACTCACCATGCCCCTTGGCAGAGAGGTTTTTATGAAAGGCTAATAGGCTTCACCAAACTTAATTTAAGGGAAGCCATGTATCACTTGTATCCTACCTATAATGAATTTGTCACTTTGGTACAAGAAGCCGAATGCATCATCAACGATAGACCTTTAGTTTACTTGGATGTCGACGACGTTACTGATACCCCCTTGACTCCGAGTCATCTGCTTTACAGTCGAACCCACTCACTTGCTCCTCAGGTCTTTATGACCGACCTCAATGACCCCACATATAGGGAAGGGTAAAGCCTCCCAGCTAGTTATCAGAAACTCACAAACATGTTGCAAGTGTTTTTTAAACGATGGACCCAGGATTAAGTCAATTCCCTTCGTGAACGTCACATAGAAAATAATCGTATCCACCCTGTGCCTCCTAAAATTGGAGATTTATGTTTGTTAATTTTGGATGAAGTAAATCTGGAAGATTATACCATGGCCCGTATTCTTGAAACCTACCCCGGTCAAGATGGTCATATTAGATCTGTGATGGTGCGCACCACCCCTCATGGAATATATGTGAGTCCAATATATGTGAGTCCCGTCTTATCCCATTGGAGATGAATGTCGCAGGTCCCTATATCAAGGAACTGGAACAAGTTGGTCCTGATGAGCTCACGACACCCCAGTTACCAGATCCTCCCTCAGAAGACCCTCTAAATGACGATTCTTCTGATGATGTTGCCCCTCTTCACAAACCTGATCCTGTGTCCTCTCGAGGGCAACCTCGTAGGGCGGCGGCAGATAAAGTCTGTGCCTTATTCCAGAAAGTGCTGTAAATTTGAAAGGGATGGGGAATGCCCCCTTCCTTACGTACCCTCCATCTTGTTAGTGGAACCACCCTTCTCTCTCGCTCTTACTTGGCAGGGTGTGGAAATTCTTTCCACGCTTTATTTCAGCCACCCCCATTATTCCATTTTTTACTTTTTGTTTGTTATTTTCTGGGTTTTACACATCTCGATTTTCTTTTGTTTCCTTTGTAAAATTCATTATTATACCCTTAAATATTCATTGCTGCTAACATGTCCATCATTCTCTTGTAATGTTTTACCTTTAATCACCTCATTCCTCTGTAGATGATTTTATCTCATTTCATTAGCTCAGAGTACATTGCTTGATGATGCAACCGACAGTCGACAATTTTTTAAAACAGCGTTTGGTTGCATTCTGTTTCAAATGCTCTTGAAGCTTTGGATGTTTAACCACAATTGCTTTGTATTTAAGTAACTCTTTAATTTACGTAACTCATTGATCTTAGCTTATTGCTATTTACATCTCAGTACCTATTTATAAGTCTCTTTAGTTAGGATTGTTTTCTGTGTTATTAAACATCACTAAACGCCACTTGATTTTTTTTGTATGTACAGTATATTAATTTTTATAAGCTAGACAGTAGGATTTATTTATAATTACTTTCCCCCTGCAGTTTCAAGAATGATCCTTGTATATATAAAAAGCACCCTTCAGCAAACCACGTACTCGTGGAAATTTGAAGAAGAAGACTCGAGCGGTTTGATCCAGCTCAGCGGCAGGAGGTAGAAGCGTGCGAGCGGCGCACTTAAAACCCTGGAAGCGTGGAAGACGGACGAAGGCATAATCCCTTCAACTTAAACGTTGTTTTAACATAGGCGTTGATTCAACGACCTGTTGGTCAATCAGTTACTGACCAACAGTATGCCTTACTTTGTGCCATTATTTATAAAATAGGCTTACGAAGATAAAACACGATTGTGCAGAACTGAAGATGCTGCGTGTTCTTGACAGTTTACAAGATGCTTTCTCTACGTCTACAATCAACCCTCAAGAGTGTGAGTACTAATTAACGGTGCTCAACTTTGGCCAAGGAACTGTCCCCCCTTTTTTTTTCTAGCCTTTAATTGACGATGTGCACATTTAGCTAGGAAGTTATGTTCAAACTTTCTGGTTTAATCATTCGTGGCATGTCCGTTAACATAAGTTATGTTCCTGTTCCCTTCTATTAAGTTTGAAATTTTTTGTCCGAGAGGAATGTGTTTAAAGTAGTGAGTAGAACTTTTGGTATTATTTCAGTCACCATTTTTACTTTCGTTGGTTGATTAGTCATTTAATTATTGATTTACGATTTAATTGATTTGACCATTTTCTTGGCATTTTTTCATTTTTCGTATGCCATGTGGTCTTTATTTAAATTTCAATTAGGTAGTTTTGCTATTTTTTCCTGTGTCAGGTGAAAATTCCTGTTGTACTTTATGGAAATAAACGCCATTTTTAGGTTAAAATTATTAACTGTTTTTAACTTGACCTTTACATTTTGAAATGACTAAATGAGTTATCACATGAGGTGAGATATGACTTATGGGTAAGTTTATATTTACGTCAATATAAAGGTATCGGTGTCAATCCTTTATTGTAATGTTCTACGGTATTACCTCCCGGTGGTCCTTAGGACGTTTTGACTTTTACAGTACTGCTCCCCCTAACTCTTTGTGAAACTGTCGTTAACGTAACTGATTCAGTCCAACCACACTTGATTGGGATTTACTATTCTGCGCCCTGGAGTAGCGTCTGAACATCAAGGTGATATCGGTGCCGACAGTCCCAGTATAGAATAATATTTGGACTTAAATGTGTGTAGGGAAAGCAAACCGTCTTCGTTGTAGTTCTCTAGTTTGTCAAGTGTGAGTGTGTTGGCGCTCTATCCTTCAGGCTCGGGTCTGGAAATCAGAAACGGGGAGGCCTTTCCCAGAATTATTTCCCACAGACACTACTGAAACTCTAAACCGAATCTTTGTTAGTGATAGAGAATGGATGACATTTAAACAGCTAAAATTGAATGAGAACAAAACTGTATTCATGTTGGTGGGTAAGGGAAACTGTGAGAGAAACATGAGTGATATTCAAATGAACATATATAATGACTCAGTGCTGATATCTAGTAAAGTTCGAGATCTAGGTGTATTTCTTGACTATAACCTGTCTCTAAATGCCCAAATAAATAATGTAATAAAAAATGCTAGCTATCATCTAAGAAATATTGCGTTTATAAAAAAGTACCTGGACGAAAATTCTGTAAAGAAACTTGTGATAAACTGTGTTATTACCAGGATTGACTACTGCAACTCTATTATAGTTTACCAAAAGTGAAACTTAAGAAATTATAAAGCATAAATAATAGATGAGCAAGAATGATAAAAGGTGTCCCACCTAGAGAAATTATCCCCCCTGTACTAATCGATTTACTCTGGCTGGCGATTAAAGCGAGAATGGAATATAAAATATATACAATAGCCCACCAACTTATCAGAACCGGTCATCCAAAATACTTAAGAGTATTGTTACATATTGCGCAGCCAACAAATCGTGTCTACACGAGAATAGTAACAGATGGCTTCAAACTGGTGGAACCTAGATATATATCTACTTTAGGCTCCAGAGCCTTTAAATATGCAGCCCCGTGACTATATAATAAGCTCCCATGAAACATTAGAATGATTGAAGACATTAAGGCTCTCAAGAGGAAACTGAAGACTTTCTTATTTCATGAGTCGTATAACAGTGACGATTTGACAGTAGGCTAAATGAACAATACGTGATATGAAATGTTACTCTGAACAAACAAGGTAAAACGACAGTGGAGGTCCTCTAGAGAGTGTGGTTCTCCTGCTGTATGGGACTGGGAAAGCAGCCATCAAAGTAAAGTAAAGTAAGTAATAAGTGTTATACTGTATGTTACATTAAATATATGTATATTGTATTACAATGCTTGTTATAATGGCTTATTTTTTCATATAGGCTGATGTAAAAATAAAATAATTCATTTTATTTCATAAACAGTATGTTGATGTAATAATAATTTTTTTTATTTTTATAAGTTAATGTATTTGTAACTCAAAATATCATTGTGTTCTGGAACGGGAGTTCTAGATACTTTTCATAAATACTGTACTTCTGTGCCGGCCATCTGATAAACATGAGTTCAACAGGATGATTCAAGAAAAGGTTCCTGGTAGCTCACTATTGCGTAATGTTAGTCTTGAATGTTCCGGAATTCTCTAGAGTATTGTTCTTGATATAAAAGGATATGTGCGTGCTTGCGTAAATTGCCTGAACATTAGTTCGGGACTGGGCTCTTAGACAGTCAGTCATAGCCCACAAAAGTGAAAGACCCGACCGGTGTGGTCGACAATCTGCTCCAGTGTATTGCTCCTACTAGAGCAATCTTACTTTTCAGAGTTACTAGACACATATGCAAGAGAATCAGCTCGCCCAATAGCATAAACAACCAAGAAAGGCCCTCGGAAAGGACATACAGTCGGTCAGTCCCGAGAGCATAACTGTTGGCATGGAGGTGCAGTCGCTCATCCCCAAGAGCATGACCGCAGTGACAAGAGTTGGGTTGACTGGGTCAGGATCAGTGGAAAGACGACGTGGAGGCCTGGAACGTGGAGCTCTTTGGGGCTTAGGTGGCTATGGCGGGACAGCTACTGCAGTGGTAGGTGGAACGGTCTGTAGCTTAATGCCCTCAATCTTCTAAGCTGCTCTGGACACCTCCTGTTCCAAGCGTGGTGAGATCCACCACAGTTGGGACACTTTGGATGGGTGTCTAACCCATTCTTGTGGGTGTTAATGCATTCTTGGGTAGGATGCCGGTGGCTGCAGACTCCACAGACCGTTGAGCTCCTTCAGTACTGCTTGTAATGGTGAAAACGTTGACAGTTGAAGCACGCGTAGCGGGTCGATGTCTAAGTCCTCTATGAGGAAAAGTCCCCACTGTCCGAGGTCCAGTGATGGTGGGATTGGCCCTATGAAGGTGACTGTGACTTTCCTGGTGGGCTGCTTATGGCTGCCCAAATGGTGTTTAGCATGGGCAACATTATTGCAGTCAGTTACGAAGGGCAATGGCATCTTAACAGAATAGTTGGAGAAAACTGCTTTCCTCAATTTCCTGGCATGATGAAGTTAGGTCACGGAGGTTTCCCTGTGAAGAAAGCTGGCGCTATCCTGATTCTTGGGTATGATGATCGTGTCACCCTTTAGACTGGCTCTGGCAGAGATCTTTATTCCTGGGTTCGAGGCTGCAATGGCAGCAACTGCTGCATAGGAAGGTAGGCCTTCCATACCTGGCAACTTGAATTTTGGCAGTTGCTCTGGATCCATAGATGTGGGGCGTAGTTCTGCACCAGGCCTAACAGTTGGAGTGAGTGTGGCAGTGGCTTTAGCAAGTTCTGGTGTAGGCCCAACAGTTGGGGTGAGTGTGGCAGTGACTTCAGCAAGTAGCTGTGTTAGGCAGGACGTGCAATTGCAGTCTGGTTAATGTGACTCGGCCAGAGCAGGAAGGTGAGTGTCTTTGGAAGGATCCAGGTCCATAGCTGACGCTTCTTCTGTTGTTGAAGTGCTAGTAGGTAGTGTGGCAGTGGAGGTGGCAGTAGGTGGTTTCACTGTTGTTCCACTCTTTTTCCTCTTGGCAGGCGGCATCTTCACTGGTTGAGGAGAGGGGTCAAGAACAGGAGAACCATGTTCCTGATAATATCTACTAGGTGCAGGCTTCATGCAGCTGGGCCATTTAGCTGGTTTGCCCAGGGTCTTCAGCATCCTCTGGAGAACTCCTGGGGGATGGAAGTGTGGATCTCGGTTTTGATGAGCTTCAGTAGTAAGGCTTTCTTGTACAATGGAGGTTCCCTATTCCTTCTAGTGACAAGTCCATATACGAGGTCATGGTACACACTGCAATCGTCACATTTGCACCATATCTTGTGCTGGACACAGTCCCAATCAAGCTGCAAGCCCAGCTCTGCAGCCAGCTTGAGAACAAGGAACACAAATTTTCTCTTGTGATCATAGTATGCATTACATTCCTTGCTGTTTTTCTTGTTAAAATGACACAAGTCTTGACAGAGATGCTGCTCCTTGCTATAGCAGAAACATCAGATGAATGTTCTGCTTAAAGAGCTTATTGGAAAGTCAACAGTCTATATCAGTGCTGAAACTTTCGGCCAACAAGCTGGCAGGGGAGCTAGTGTCCCCTGTGGTGGGTAAGCAAGCTCTTGAATAGGCAGAGAGATCATTGCTTGCTTGTTAGATTGTACAGATTTGTACTGGACATAGGCTCTTACATTGGCGGCCCGTATTATTATTATTATTATTATTATTAGCCAAGCTACAACCTAGCTGTAAAATCAGGATGCTATAAGCACAAGGGCTCCAATAGGGAAAAATAGCCCAGAGAGGAAAGGAAATAATGAAATAAACAAATGATGAGAATAAATTAACAATAAATCATTCTAAAAACAGTAACAAAGTCAAAACATATATGTCCTTTATAAACTATTAACAACGTCAAAAACAGATATGTCATATATAAACTATAAAAAGACTTATGTCAGCCTGGTCAACATAAAAACATTTGCTCCAACTTTGAACTTTTGAAGTTCTACTGATTCAACTACCCGATTAGGAAGATCATTCCACAACTTGGTAACAGCCGAAATAAAACTTCCAGAATACTGTGTAGTATTGAGCCTCATGATGGAGAAGGCCTGGCGATTAGAATTAACTGCCTGCCTAGTATTACGAACAGGATAGAATTGTCCATGGAGATCTTAATGTGAAGGATGGTAAGTTATGAAAAATCTTATGCAAAATGCATAATGAACTAATTGAACGACCGTGCCAAAGATTAATATCTAGATCAGGAATAAGAAATTTAATAGATCATAAGTTTCTGTTCAACAAATTAAGATGAGAATCAGCTGCTGAACACCAGACAGGGGAACAAAAGCATTAAAACACTTCTTCAGAATTGATTGATCACCGAAAATCTTGTAAGACTTTCTCAATAAGCCAATTTTTTGTTGAATTATCTGGAAAATAAAGAGATTGCAAAACTAAAGGTTGAAAACGATGGCAGAAGTAAAGATTAAACTGAATCAAAACAGGAACAAAGAATACAGGTAAAATGAAGCAATAAAACTTTCATTTTATTATTTATTATACTTAGCTGTGTACACTACAAATTTCCAACTTATCTATGTTGGGTCTTGGCTAATGATAAAAGTATTATTAATAAGAGCAAAAAGAAAACCTTTTTCCCTCGTCTCTAGGGAGAATCGAACACTGGTCTTTCCATCTATGTCAGAATGACGTTGCTATTATACCACAAGACATCCTCGTGAAAGAGCAAATGTCAGGGGAACTATATGTGCCGGAGAATTGTGCCTGATCAGTGGGTGAATCACAGTCCGAGATGAGACTTTCCGGGTTAATGTCAGTCAAGGGAACTATATATGTAGAGAGTGACTGTGTCTGATCAGTGACTCACAGTCATCCGAGGTGGAGTTTCTTCTGTCTTCCTTCCCTCCAAGGTCGAAGGAAAATATTCTCAAATAAACTTCATTGTTTCCTTTCTATTGTCTTTTGCGTTAATTGGTTTGCTTCTAAATGCAGCTATTTGATAGTAATCTCTCTCTCTCTCTCTCTCTCTCTCTCTCTCTCTCTCTCTCTCTCTCTCTCTCTCTCTAACTAAATTGCCAATGTGAATAAGGAAGAAAAGAATCTATAATTACTATAGTTTTCCACAACTCGCTATCTTTTCTCTCTTACAACAGAAGAGCAGATCTTCCTGTTTCCCCTCAAACCTAACTAAAAAAGAGACCAGTGGTCAATATAGAATAAGAAGGATTAAAAATGCAACATTTATAGAATTAGATTTCATTTAGTCCCCCTCGAAAGTCAAGACAGAAATCGAAAGAAAAATGTTTTGCGAGTTCTATTTTCTGCAAAATCTATTGAAAATTTGCTTTAATAAATCTTCATTATAGTCAACAGGAATAAAGTTTTCATGTTTGCATTCTACCATTCAGTTTCTTTACTTATTGATGACTGATGGAGCAGGAAAGGCTTCCTCCATAATATGAATTCCTAACGAGTTTGGATCAGATGGAAACATCATAATGATTTAATCTGAAAGTTTGGGCTTTTTGAACATTTAAAAATTTGTTTTTATTTTTATAGTTATTTTTAATATCTTTGAATAGAATTTTTTATATCATATAGGAAGAATAAGTAAGAATTCACATAAATAGTGGTAGATAGAGAAATCAAATTTTTGGAAAGAGCCTGATCAAGTGTCTGTGCGCTTGAAGTTATCTCTCAAGCTCTCGTACGTTTATCGCAACAATACTATTATTGGAAACCCTGAAGAAGTAAGGGTTGAGAATATCTACTAAATTCTAAGACGAAGTCTTTCCCTGTAACGAAACTTGTGCCATCTCCTATAGCTATATAAACCTACTCTTACTCTGATACTACTCTTAACTACTCCTGACCTTAGAGTAAAAGAATAATATTTGTTGCATTCGTCACACTTAACCATGTCAATCATGAGCCACTTTCATTGAAACCCAAAGTGGAAGGATCTTTACATGGCATCATAATTGATATTTTAAATAATGGATCGCAAAGAGTTGTTGATGGGCACCATAGTGAGTACAGCAATGTTTTATTTACTGTTCCTCAAGGCAATGTTCTTGGCTCATTACTTTTCATCTTGTATACACATGACATGTAGTTTAGCCTTGAAAATAAGTTTGTTACATATGCAGATATTGCTACTCTCTTTACATCAATTCTATCTCCTAGATGTAGATCTGGAGTTTCTGAATCCCTTAATAGAAATCTTGCTAGAATTAGTGCATGGTGCAAATTATGGGGTATGAAGTTGAATCCTGCCAAAACTCAAAGTATGATTGTATGCAGGTCAAGGACTGTGGCTTCTTAACATCCGGATCTCAGCATTGATAATGATTCTGGAACTCTCTATAACTCTTGACGGCAAATTTTCTTTTGAGAAACACAGTAGGTCAGTGTCTTCTTCAATTGCCCCCCCCCCCACGTCCCTTCAAAAAAAAAAAAATAAATAAAATGGTTAACAAAGTCTTAGGATTTTCGGTTATCAATTTACTCTGAAGTGTTTTAATTCTTTCATTCTACCTGGTTTCAAGTATTGTTATCCTGTCTCATCTTCAGCTGCTGATTCTCATCTTAAGATGTTGGACCGGAACTCACGGTCTATTAAATTTCTTATTTCTGATCTAGATATTAATCTCTGGTGCCTTCATTCAATTAGTACATTATGCAGGTTGCATGATATTTTTTTATAATTCTGACCATCCATTTCATTCAGATCTTCCTGGACAGTTCCATCCTGTTCGTAATAGTAGGCCTGAAGTTAATTTTAATAGTCAGACCTTCTCCATCATGAGGTTCAACACTACACAGTATTCTAGAAGTTTTAATTCAGCTGTGACTAAGTTGTGTAATGATCTTCCTAATCGGGTAGTTGAATCAGTAGAACTTCAAAAGTTCATACTTGCAGCAAATGTTTTTATGTAGAACTAGCTGATATAAGTCTTTTTACAATTTATGAAGGAAATATCTATTTTCATGTTGTTACAGCATTTAAAATATTTCAATTTAATTGTTCATTATTTCTCATATTATTTATTTATTTAATTATTTCCTTTTCTCTCTGTGCAATTTATCCCTGTTTGAGCCCTTGGGCTTATAGCATCTCGCTTTTCCAACCAGGGCCGTAGCTTAGCAAGTAATAATAATAATAATAATAATATTAATAATAATAATAATAATAATAATAACAATAATAATAATAATAATAATAATAATAATAAATGTAGAGTGGTTTTATCGAATTAGTGATGACGTCAAGAATTTTTGCATAATCCATTATCCTAATAAGTTCATATTATTTTTCTTTTTGACTGAAATGAATCCACGGGGAAATTGGGACCTTAGGAGAGAGAATCTAAACTATACCTCATTATCTTCAGCAGGTCATTTTAAGATCTTAATTGCTGCTGGTGGCCTTAATGGGTCATTAACTCAATAATTGTGGTCACGAATAACTTTGTCAATATCTGTGTATTTTATATCACATATTTCATATCACATTTTCACAGGTGAGACTTTTGCGATGAGGTCATTTGAGAGGAGAAAGACAGAGAAAGATGTCTTACTATCTCATGCATACATTCTGAAGGATCAAGACAGTGTCTTAATATATACACAAGTTTTCTTCTTCC
>NC_090749.1:10658101-10708101 GCF_036898095.1 Palaemon carinicauda
AACCTTTGGTATTGCAATCTCCTGATTTTCAAGATAATTAAATCTTTGCTTAACATACAGATTGGTAACAGTAATTACAAAATGCAACATTATAACATCCAAGTTTGAACTTCTAAAGTATCAATGAGTAAACTCTTAGACTTAGAAGGAATATTCAATTATTTAGTTGCTGTTTTCACTAAAACTTCTTTAAAATTGAGGTTATGCAAAATCAAAGAAAACTGAACCATTGTGGAATCGTTCACTATAAATCACAAACTGATTGTTTGCCTAAACATTGAGATCCTTACTCAGATATTATTCATATGTTGTGAGAAGAAGAGGAAGAAGAAGAAGAAGAAGAAAAAGAAGAAGAAGAAGAAGAAGAAGACGTAACTTCATTGCTGGGTTAAAAGTGGACCATGAAAGGTTTGAGTGAACTCCTCAACCTAATGAGACTCATGCTTATTGTTCCCAAAGAGAGAAGCCATCCAATGGGTGTTCGTGAACTAAGAATTTAAATCCTCCTGGAAGGAAGGAAGGTACGAAGATATTGGGCTGCTTCTGAAGATCCTCATACGATTTCCTTGAAACTGATAAGAGAAATGTTGATTCTTCTGGACTACTAAATATATTTCATATTTAGGTCATATACTGACTGTGGTTGGTCATAGTTGTACGAGAGGAATCACAGATTACGGGTGGCATAATCAATTTCTGTATAATAAAAGATTAAGACATTCCAGTGGAAACAATTCTCAAATAAAAAAATACAAATAAGAAAAACAATGATAAAATCAACGCCCTAAAATATACTGTATATATATATATATATATATATATATATATATATATATATATATATATATATATATATATATATATATATATAAATATAAATATATATATATATATATATATATATATATATATATATATATATATATATATATATATATATATATATATATATATATATTATATATATATATATATATATATATATATATATATATATATTTATATATATATATATATTTATATATATATATATATATATATATATATATATATATATATATATATATATATATATATATATATATATATTTTGATGAAAATTAAAATAGAATCCAAATGACATTACATGTAATGGAGGGCATAATTACATATAGAATAAGAGAGAGAGAGAGAGAGAAAGAGAGAGAGAGAGAGAGAGAGAGAGAGAGAGAGAGAGAGAGAGAGAGAGAGAGAGAGAGAGAGAGAGAGATTATTTATTTAATAAATTTATTACGCCCAAAGACGTGAAACAAACTTACATATTAGCAGTTACATACAGTATATCAGAAATCAACAGAAAAGAAATTACAGCATTGAATCATCAGTATATCAGTTACAAAAATAACATATATGAGATCGTATTCCATTATCAGAACAACTGCAACAGACAGTTTAGCAGCCACCAAAGTGTGGATGACGTCTAGGTGGTCATCTTTGAGTATATATTGGCAGGTTTGAAGTAAATTTTGTCCTTGAGGTAACAGATTCTTGACAGTGGGGCACTGAAGGCAGTAGTGTTCTAGGTTATTTGCATTAGCAAGGTTACACAGTTTACATGAGGTGTAGTGTGGTATATCTAGTATCTGTCCAACCTGCCACACAGGACGATATCCCAACCTTATCCTGGCACTTACGACATTATGCCTGCGCACCATGAGTCCACGTCGCCAGTACTTGTGACGGCTTTGCAGAAAGTTATCATGATGTTATATGGAAACACTAGTGCCCCTCTCTGCATCCCTACGCTGTACTGTACAGGCAAAAGCTGCTGAATATATTCTATGTTTAAGGCAGCGAAGTGAGGACTCAACATTTTTGTCATCAAGGTCAAGCGTGCAGGCAGCTTTAGCAAGACTGTCCACCATGTCATTCCCAACAAGCCTCATATAGGAGGGCATCCACATGAAGGACAAGACAAGCGAGGCATTGTAAGCAGCAGTGAGTTGACACAATATGTCTCGCACAACATGGCCACAGTGCCTGGAGTGCAGATTTGGAGTCACAGATCCCCAATCCATTCACATTTCTTCCAACAAGTAGAGTTACTGCATCCTATATACCTTGAAGTTTGCAATAAGTGGAACTGGATGAGTTTGGCAACCTGTGACCATACCACCCACCCTCAGGAGATTCGAAAGTTAGGGAGAACCTAGCACATGCCGCACTTCCATCTATCTATACTGAGCCGTCAACGTAGATGTGGTGTCCTGCAGGAGCTGAAATTGACACTTTGGATATTGTTTCCAAAACCAGCTGCTTCTGTAGACTGGTATGGGCATTTTTGGAGGTTGTGTGAAAGTGACAGCAGGAATAGGAACCCGCCATGGTGGCAAATCTTGGATGACTGATTGCTCAGGTACACTGATATCAAGGTGTCGAAGATTTTCACATACTGCCCTAACTAGGTTATGGCCCCCTGGTCAGAGTTGAGGTCTTGGTGCATCTTCGTCAAGTGATGCTCTGAGGACAGCAGAGAAGTTTGGAGTAAATTGTGGAGAGTAAACATTTAACAGAAAACAAAGTTACATTGGCATAAATTCTCTCTATTAATGAAGGTAACATGAGTTCAGTCTGCATGTTGACTATCCGAGTGGAAGGAGGGCATCCTAGGATAAACCTCATTACTCTATTTTGGAACAGTTCTAGAGTTTGTGATCCTTACTGGTGAACCTAGATATGTATACTGTGTGTAGTGAGGTATAATATTCCCACCCATAATGAACACTGGCAGGTCTCGGAGATTCCGTGCAGAGAAGATTCTGCCTTTTTTTCTGGGAAGAGTATGAGGCCACAGGAGGTACAGGACCTGTAGAAGTCTTGAAGGACACGCTGAAGGTCTCTAGGGGTAGTGGAGTGGATACAGACATCATCACCATAGCAGGTTACAGTGGTTCCAGGGATAGCAGGGAGGAGAAACAGTACACTGTGCATAAGTATATTAATAAGAAATGGGGTCAATACACCGCCCTGAGTTGTGCCATGCTCAAAATTTCCATAGGAGCTACATGCACCCTTAAAGAAAACACATAATTTTCTGTTACTGAGATAACTGTTTATCCACTTCAGGTTTCCTCTGACACCAAATTCGACAAGCTGATCAAGAATTATATCTCTGTTGGCTATATCAAAAGCACTTTTGAGGTCTAGGAAGGCAACTACACTGTTGGAGGACAATCGGAAGTAGAGTTCAGCTAAACAGTGAAGAGTACTCCTCTGTGGAAGAAAGCCATAAAAATGGGGAGAAAGTTTTTCTTGTAACTGTTACATTAGTCTGGTTAGTAATATACACTCAAACACTTTACTGAAACATGAGGTAAGGGAAATAGGCCGGTATTTATCAGTTACAGGCTTTGGGATAAGAAAAATTGTGCTAATGGTCCAGGCAGCAGGTATATATCCATGCTGGTAGCAAAGATTATACAATTGTAGAAGAGGATTTTCATGAACCTTCAGGAGGAGACGAAGCACTTGATAAGTAAGGCCATCATATCCAGGAGCAAAATTTTTATTTCCCATAACAGCATGTCACAGCTCATCCTCGGTGATCAGCTCTTTTTCCTCCTCGTCTGATTCCAACAATGCAGCCATCAGACGAAGATTGCGTAAATTGCTCGGGGAAGGAAGTGCTTCTTGGATTTGTACAGGGAGATTACTGGACCGTGACTGGGTTGACCAATTAGTGATGAGATCCTGTGCATATGCTTGTGGACTGTGATGAAGTGCACATGTGGTTTTTTTCTTGACAGTCCTTTTGATGAGAAGCCACATGGTCCCAACGCTAGTCTGGTGGTTAATTGGGTCAGTGTATTTATACCATGACTCAGTGTAGACACACTTCTGGAGAGCATCCCTCGCCTGCTGATATTCAAGTAGATGATCGGTGTCGGTTGTGTCTGAAAGGCAAGGCCAGCATCGGCCGCAACTCTCTCTGCTTGCTAAATGAGTTCATCCAAGGTCCAAGCATGGGCAACAAGATGACTTTTAATGTGATGTCTGACAATATATAGTGATAGAAGACATGGGTAGCTTTCACCAAAGAATTATTCAGGTGTTTTGGAGTGTTTATCAAAGGTAGGTAGGACAGAGGAGATATATGAAACGTATGCTGGGCAGTACTTGGGTGGGATGTTGATGCGGGTACGATGATAGGGGTCACTTGCATGAGTCTGTATTGCGTACTGTAAACATAAGGCAACATGGTCAGAAAAGAGCGAGGGAACAGAATGACAGGAAACATGTGATACCACGAGCCCACATGTAAGGATATGATCAAAAGTGCCCCCATCCCACCCCCCCCCCCCCTGATTGTGTGTAGCACCACCTGTATCCCATCGGGTTAAATGGTAACGATGGATGTAGTTGAGCAGAGGAACTCCACTGCGGTTGGGGATCGGAGAGACATCACCTAGATCTGGGTGTCTGGCATTGAAATCACCCATGTAGATCATGCCATGGTTTGTAGGTGTAGGAAGTGTTAACAGGTTAATTAAGCCAGGAGTAGAGTAAACATTGCATAATCAAATATGACCATCACCTATCCTAGCCTGAAAAAGTTGGAAGGTCATGATGAGCGAAGGAGTTGATGAGGGAGAGTAGAGTGGATGTAAGTAATAAGACCATTCCTGAAATGATGTACATATGAAACATAACCGGAGAGTATTGGAGATTCATCACCTGGCTTAGCACTGCCAGGGAAGGCTTCTTGAATAAATATTACTTGTGGGTGATGGCAACAAACATATGTCCTGAGTGCAGTGAGTCTGGAGTATTGTATAATTTCAAGGACATTCCATGAAAGGACATGTAGTTGCATGAGTCTAGCGAAGTTTACCCTTAACGCTGCGAGCGACAGGTCGAGCACGTACTGGAGAAGCAGCACTGTTAGATAGTGCACCAAGTGTAGGAGGCTGAGCTGGCAGGAGGCCACTGACCCTTTCAAGACCAGAGGCAACAGTATCTAGCTTCTCAGTAAGTGAGACAACAGAGGTCATGAGAACTTGTTGTGCCTTGACTAGTGTGTCGATATTACTTGCAGTGGTATCCTGCTGAATGATCAAGCTATCAAAGCATGTCATTAGTGCTGTACAGTGCAATTCCAAGGCAGCAACAGCCTTACGAAGTTTTGAAATTTCAGCTGATTCAGGAAGGCATAACGAGGAGGTTGACACTGGTTGTGGTGGTGGTGTCAGTGGAAGTGACTGCGTGGAACATCCATGCCAAACATTAAGTACTGCTTCACCACAACGAGGGCATTTCCAATGCACAGTCTCTGGAGTTGATGATGATTCTGACAATGAGGTGGAAGCATTAGTAACAGGTTTACGGTATGGACAGGTGCGTGTGGAATGGGCTGCAGCACACCAGGCACACTTAGGTGAGGCAGAGCAATATCGGGAGATATGGCCAGTACCCCAGCAGGTAAAACAGTTGGGCTGATCCTCCTTCATTCTGCGTAATTCACAAGGAGGAAGGCAAGGGAAGAAGGAAAACTCATAAACAGATGGTGGTGGTTCTAGTAGACTCCATGTGATGACAATGCGATTAATAGGGTTCCCATTTTGAAGAAATCTTCGTACACTGTATACACCAGGTATTTCCTTAGCAAGGTTAGGGTCTGCTTCAATAAGGTAACGAGTAATGAGATATGTTAAATACTTACAGGGTCTGTCTATTGAATCTTGAATATCCAGGCTTATGGACAGAAATTCACCACCTTTTACCCTGCCAATGATGTCCTCACGACTCCTTGTAATATATACAAATTTAGATGTGATAGCAGACATCTTCACCTCTGACAGCTCCTTATCAAGATTGAAGGTTCTGTTTACTTCAAACAGCCATCGTAGTTTAGTGTCAGTGTTAAAATTTTCTTTGAAGACCAACCTAACATATTCATCACGGGGAGCAAAAGCTGGAGTAGCAGAGGAAGCACGTCGTGTAGGGGGGTGAGGCAGAGTGACCTCACTCTTTTTTCTAGTGAAAGACTCTTGACATTAGGATGTTTTAGCAGCAGGAGACTGTGGAGTACTCCTAGTATCTGACTCATAATCCACTGCGTGCTTCATGGGTGTATTAGCAACAGTACTGGAGGGCTTATGAGGAAGAAATTGTGTGAGTGGTGGCCAATCAGTCATATCTACATCCTCATCATGAGTCAGGTGCAGTTCATTTTCAACCTCAGAAATAGAGGCTGGTCCAGAGTAATCCATTATTAGCGAAGCCGCAGCCCTTTCACGTCACACATACACTGCGCATGCGCGAACTGAGGCGCTGCCGACCGAGTGGGTATGCCACGTGGTATGAGTTTTTATTTCGTAACTACAGACTACTATAAAAATCCTATATACACACTGTTGTTACTAAAATGGTCACTGAGTCTTACTGTAACTTAAATAGCACGGTGAAAGGTGTAGTATCACTAGAACTTGCACAAAAACTCATTATATAGAGAGCTCACACAAAGCGTGTTTACAAACCGAGAGCCTCATTTGGAGCCCCAAGAGAGAGAGAGAGAGAGAGAGAGAGAGAGAGAGAGAGAGAGAGAAGAGTGAGAGATTTAGGTTCTTTATTTCAGAATCTATTTAATGACTGAGGTAAAAGAGTTGAAGTCAGTCAGAGGTGAGATGGGAAGTCAATGAAGAAGCGAGAATCAAAGTGATGAAAATCAAAACAATTATCGAAAGGGAAATGAAGGAATTATTTCGATAAAATCTTCCCCGTCAGGCAAAGGAAAAATGGAAGCCAAATTATTACAAAACTCTTAACCTGGATTTCATAACGTATTTTATTTTTTTTTTTAAATATATCAGATATTTTTACTTGGTAAAAGTTCACGTCTATAGAAATTTACTTCTTAAACATCCATTGCTAAAGGACCCCTCAGGCAAATAGTGTTGCGCTCAGGGAGTAGTCATACCCTGGTGAGAGGGGTTTTATTTAGGAAAGGGGGGGGGGAGGCGTGAGGGTTAAATCTCTGTGTGTATGTGTATCCTTACTCCCTAAATCTAAATATCTAATCGTCATTTTTGACGGGTCACGTACACTATTATTATAAAACATATTCACATAAAGTTGACGTATAATTCTGCTGAATAATTGTCTTCCAAGTTGTGTCTCGAAGGTGTTTACGCGTGAGACCACAACGTCAATCATTGACGAACAATGAAAAGCAAATTGATTTATGGCAATACAATTGCAATAGATGTGCACTGTTGGTATGTCAGTCACCTTCTAAAAGGGTTGTGTGTGTGTGTGTGTGTGTGTGTGTGTGTGTGCAGAATCTTTCTCTATTTGGTATTCTGTGAGTTAATGATATTAAGGTCATGTATTGGGATTAGAGCTGGAATTTAAAAAAGAATCAGGATTCGTATTTTTATCACCTACCTCCACGCACTAACGAACACACACACACACATCAAACAATACATAGGGCTGGGGGTTAGTAGTAGAGATAATAGGTCTAAGTATAAACACACAAGCATATTAATGCACGTATAAATATAACTATACAAAGATATAAGCTCATAATGATAGACAAACAACAGTTGGGATGACATGCACGACTCTATGTTTATATTTTGAATGATACACTCCACGGGGATTTCACATATCAAATGAGATGGAGGACCTTGCAATCTCGGTTGAGATTATGCAGGACAGGGCCTCAAGGTGGCAGTTATCCTCTCTCTCTCTCTCTCTCTCTCTCTCTCTCTCTCTCTCTCTCTCTCTCTCTCTCTCTCTCTCTCTCTCAATAAATATGATAAGAAGCGAATAAAATATAATATACAAATCCACTATTCTGTTTGACCAATTACCGAATAAGAATTGCAGTGAGAGTTCAGAAAAAAATATTCAAATATTATAACATTCCGTTAATATTTCTTACCTTAACTAATGCCAATGACTTCGTTATGCCAATGACTATTGCCTTTCGGAAATATTATCATAATTAGGCAAACAAATGAGGTTTTCTCAAAATACTCTCAATCCTTGATCTGTGAACTGAGCTTCATGATTAGGAATTGTTACGATTCCCAAATTTTCAAATTCCAATTTAGTAACTTGAATGAAGTTGTTGATCCTCTCTCACACAAAGGAAGTTGAACTTCCATTGCTAATGTTTGGGAAAAGGACAGAGAAATTGGGGAAACATACATAGTAATTGAAAAGAGAGAGAGAGAGAGAGAGAGAGAGAGAGAGAGAGAGAGAGAGAGAGAGAGAGAGAGAGAGAGAGGACTAGAATATTTCATTTATGTGATGCTTCATGATTATCAAAATAGGTGTCCATGACTGCTACCAATACAGTCGACTAGCTACCCTTTACACGACTTACAAACGACCTTTCAAACCTCACTAACTAAAGCTATGTTATTTTGCATCAATCGGACATTTTATTATTAGTCAAAGCTCAGGTTTCATGTTACACATCCAAAGATGATCTTAGAAATACAGACTAAAATCTATTTATTACTTTTGCCTCATATTGTTCTTTTGGGGGAACAGAATTCACAGCTGCTCATCCAGCCATAATATCATTGGAAGCTCATTTACATATACAAAATAAAAGGAGAAAAAAGACTACTTTTCAGTCTTGATTGTAAGTTTCAAAGCTACTTGGAAGAAAAACTATGAAATACTAATGATTGCAAAACACGTTTCCGACAAAGACTTTTCTAAAATGAACTAAAATGAGAAATTCGTTTAATAAATCTGAATATTCGTGAGGTGGAATTAGTTATTTTCTCTTCTTGAGAAGAAAAGAGAATGCCGGTAATGGTAGACTACTCTGGAACCATTCTCGCTCTCTCTCTCTCTCTCTCTCTCTCTCTCTCTCTCTCTCTCTCTCTCTCTCTCTCTCTCTCAACACCCTTCCTCTTAAGTATTAATCATTGCCTGACACTTCCTCTCAGCCCAGTCACTAATCACAAAACCTCAACTGGGAATAAATTTCCATTATTCATCCATTATATTCATGAATTGGTCCATACATTCTTCATCACATAAAATGCGTCAAAATGAATTAAATTTAATCAGGAAAAAATGCTTTAGAGTCAAATCAAATAAATAGATGGAAGCTGCTTACAGCATTACTTGAGAAAACAATACACTAACTATACAATAACAAACATTCTCCTTTGTTCGTGATATCCCCATACATTGTTATGTTCAACACCCATTGCTATCAATTTCGTGCATCAAAAGCTTATGGGTTGACCAGAGCAGACTGGTCATGAGGGGGAGGTCATAATAGAGGGGGACACAGGGTAAGGTCATATCTGCTTTTCATGTGAGTTGGAACATCTGAAAGAGGGAACCTTTGCCTTGGAGACTCTTGCTGACTGTGTTGCACTTGGGACCATCTTAGTCACAAGTCAACAGAGCAGACGAAGGATGGAAATGAAAACATAAAAGAAAAAAAAACAGAGAGAAAAGTAGAAATCTTAATGTTGCGTCGAGAATGGAAAGAGAAAGTGAACCTCATTTCAGGGGTTAACTAAACTTTGCCTGAAGAGAAGATATCTCTCTCTCTCTCTCTCTCTCTCTCTCTCTCTCTCTCTCTCTCTCTCTCTCTCTCTCTCTCAACAAACCCTGAGAAGAAAGCATGAGGTAGGAGGATCCTTTTTATAGTTTGAACATGTCTGGATCACCATCACAGTTTGGCAGAAGCCGTGACCACATCATTCCATGGAGCCCTCAGAGCCAAAATCCATTTTCTGTAACTTGAAATGACCTTATTTCAAGAGGCAATAATTGAAAAAAAAATTAAGCATAGCGAGATATTGTACTAAAATGTAGTATTTTTAACAACGATATTCAAATGTGTCTTTTTCCCGAAAGTGATTTATGATCTCGCTTGAAACTGAGCGAATTTAGTCCAAAAGGTTTAATTGAAATCCTTTGCAAAATATAATCTTACAAAGCTACCCTTTTGCATCATAGTGCAATGAAAAGTTAGGTTTTGGTGCAAAGGAAATGGCTTAAGCATTCAAATAAGCCGGGCAATTATCGTAACAAGTAAACTGCCTGTTAGACTCGTTCAGTTTCCGGCCTTTAGTGTGATAGGAGTGTTGAAGAAAAGCTTCGAAATTTGCAATGCGAAGAAAATACCTTTGTGGGCAAAGGTTAGAGAGAAAATAGCAATGAATCCAAAACTAGGAAGATTATAAGCCAAATACCTTAATGATAGTCATAGTTCAGTACCAATGAATGATACTAGTTTTACATAGACAACATTTTTTTTTCTATTTGATGGCTGCTTTTCCGGTCCCATACAGCAGGGGAACCCCATACTCTCCACTGTCGTTTTACCTTTTGCGTTCAGAATATTTAACGTTTCATATCACGTATTGTTCATTTACTGTTAAATCGTCACTGTCAAAAGACTCCTGAAATAAGAAAGTCTTCAGTTTCCTCTTGAAAGCCTTAATGTCTTCAATCATTCGATCATACTTTTTAAATGTATGTAGACTTAGCAAAGGCTGGTGCATCCTACATTATACAGAAGATTTGTAGGCTACTGTGAAGTATAATTTAGTTTACCAATGCTATGATGAAAAACTCTAGTTTGCTATTCATGCAACGTTCATTCGCGTAATTAAAAGACGGTTTCGGGACAAGCCTTCCTAACGATCGAATGCCCAAAAGTTTCTTGTTTAGTGTAATTCAAAGGAGATGTTGAAGAGCAACGTTATTATCTATTCTCTTATTAACTCACAAATAAAGACATAAGCGTCATTTAGGCCAAGAGTTAAACCCGTATTGTATTCATGTTTTGCAAGAGTCTTTGTAGGCTGATCATTTTGGAATAGGAATCTTATAATGAGCTCAGTAGGAGGTGATCATGAGGTCGTCCGCCTTCTCAAACACAACTCTCTCTCTCTCTAGTGATCCCAGGGTCTCATTGTGACAACTGCTTACAATAAATCAAGACACAAACGCAATCACAGACATATATATATATATATATATATATATATATATATATATATATATATATATATATATATATATATATAATATATAATATATATATATATATATATATATATATAATATATATATATATATATATATATATATATATATTATGTATGAAGAAATATATTTCATATATATTATATATGTATGCCATGTAGCAGGTTGACCATGGCACCAGCCACCCATTGAGATACTACCACTTGAGAGTCATGGAGTCCTTTGACTGGCCAGTCAGTACTGTCATTGGATCCTTCTCTCTGATAACAGTTCATTTTTTCCTTTGCCTGCACACTCACACAAACACACACCCCGATTAGTTTAGCCTATTCTTTACATTTTCTCCTCTGCCCTCATACACCTGACAACACTGAGATTACCACACAATTCTTCTTCACCCAAGGGGGTTAACTACATCACGTAATTTTCCAGTGGCGACTTTCCTCTTGGTAAGGGTAGAAGAGACTCTTTAGATATGGTAAGCAGCTCTTCTAGGAGGACCTTCCAAAATCAAACCATTGTTCTCTAGTCTTAAGTAGTGCCATAGCCTCTGTACCATTTTAATGTTACTCTTCTTAAAATATTTCAATTTTACCTGTTTCCTTCCCTCACTTGGCAAATTTCCTTGTTGGAGCCCCTGAGCTTATAGCATCCTGCTTTCCCAACTAGGGTTGTAGTTTAGCAAGCAAATGATAATGATAAGAATAGACTATGAAGGGGACAACACAAGGGTACTAAGGAGAGAGAGAGAGAGAGAGAGAGAGAGAGAGAGAGAGAGAGAGAGAGAGAGAGAGAGAGAGAGATAGAGAGAGAGAGAGAGAGAGAGTATTTGTAAGTATATCCATTCAAAAAACTGTTTCAAAAGTCTTTTCCGTTTCCTATTCAACCAAGTTCTGTATCCATCACTTAGACAAACAAAACAAAGAAATTTTGGTAATTATGTTGAATAATGTGGAAATAAAATAGTTTTTCTCTTAATATGTTTATCACATTTTCTTGGGACATTTCCATCCTTTTTTTTGTTGTTGAATGAATAAGTGGTACTTAAGTGAGGTCATGAATACTGTCATTGCTCTTATTTGTCTCCTCCTCTTTCAGCTTCCTTTTCTTTCTACTTCCTTCCTTTTATCTCCTTCCTTCTTTCTTCTGGGGAACTGGCACCCTGAGGAGAGAAACAAATGAAATAATACAGATCTAATGACGCAATATTTCATAGAGAGAGAGAGAGAGAGAGAGAGAGAGAGAGAGAGAGAGAAGAGAGAGAGAGGTTTATCATTAAGATGAATATAAATAAAATTACTGACTATAGCCTGCTCTCTTTCAAGAGGCGAGGAGAATACATGTAAAGACTAATACTATTTGGCTTCACGTAATAAACACAAGGTTCGGTTACACCATCGTCCAGCCCGGGCTCATTAAGGGTGCCTTTATCCAATCATGGGACAGATATGATCCTTATAGTCTCTACCTTTCCTGTATCTTTTATTTTTCTTTCATTATGGTATAGGTGCATAAACAACAACAACAAAAACAACACCAATCACAAGAATAAACCGCCATGCAGACTTAAACACAAATTCTTTATCTATAATGTTTCTTGTGTTTCTGCAAATCAAAGTTTGTAAAAGATGACTTCGAACAGTTTTTGGGCAAATTTCCCTTGACAGATCTTTGCTTAATAGTGATTTTAGAACCGTTCAGTAATATGCATCTCAAAACACTTAGCTATGAAAAAGGAACTACGTTGAGAGAGAGAGAGAGAGAGAGAGAGAGGAGAGAGAGAGAGAGAGAGGAGAGAGAGAGAGAGAGAGCTCCTTCTCCTGTGATACAAAACCAGAAGATGCTTTTCTATCCTACCTAATACAAACTTACGACAGAAGTCAAATTTGTCCAGATGAAAATAAATCACAGATCTTAGGCTAGATTTATTAAAGACAACCGTAAGATTTAAAAATATTTCATGGTAAGAAATTAAAAGTTTCTAAGTATGAATGCGTTAATAGAGCTTACTTCATCACATGCTCTCTCTCTCTCTCTCTCTCTCTCTCTCTCTCCTCTCCTCCTCTCTCTCTCTCTCCTCTCTCTCTCTCTCTCTCTCTCTCTATTCGAGCAGTCAAAGTTCGTTACAAGTTACCCGAAGAAAACGTCAACAATCTCTTTCTTAACAACAACAACTTCCCAAGTCCAACGATTGAATGCACTCGACTTCAATTGATGCATCCATGTATCAATTCTTTTATTTTATAGATGCATATGTATACATGTACATACTAATTTATGTATGAACGGGTGTATTAGATAATTGTTTAATAACTTATATATAAAAACAGAGGGGAATGGACATTATTAGAACAGTCGTTTCTTTCATTTGCTCTTAAAATTTACGCTTCATTCCAAGAGAGAGAGAGAGAGAGAGAGAGAGAGAGAGAGAGAGAGAGAGAGAGAGAGGGAGAGAGAGAGAGGGCGGCGGGTTGCTGCATTCGAGTGAGATTATTTCATATAAGCTTAATCCGATACTTCATGTGTGTTGGTGTTCTGGGCGGGGGGGGGGGGGGGGGGGGAGGGTTGTTATCAACCCGTCTTCTGCTTACAGTTCTTCATTTAGACACGACTCCAAAGAAAAAAAAGTAAATGAACTGTTACTTGTTTACAAGATCAACATAAGTTTTCTAAGAGAATCTTATTGATGAAGGAAATAAACAAAAAACAACTGCTGATGACTAATTCCTTTTCATTGTGGGAAAGCGGGAATGGGTGTGTTGCGGGGTGGGGGTGCAACCTCATCCATTGTGCAGATAGAATACATTTATTTTCGGAAGTCTCTCTTTTCTAAATCAAAAGGATAGTTACTGAAACAGATAAAACGTTTCTAATGAACTAAAACAAGAATATAACCAATATTTTTGAAACGACTTAGCAGAATGATATCAAAAGCAAAAGGTGGTTAATCCCCTCTTGCAATTCCTCGAATTTACAAAGTGTTTCTTGATTCCTTTCAAATACAATGAATGTCAATCAAACTTTGACACCAACAGTCAATTAAGGTATTCCTTCATTGGTCATGAAGGAATCACTAAAGAGAGACTTTTCTCAGTCACAAACTATAATATCCTTCGATCCTTCCAGCACTCAGGGGAGGAATAATAAGGAGATAACATGTTCTCCTCATTAAATCCCTTTTAGAAAATTTAATATCATTAAATTAACTAAGTGTAATTTTTTTTTTTCTCTCTCTCTCTCTCTCTCTCTCTCTCTCTCTCTCTCTCTCTCTCTCTCTCTCTCTCTCTCTCTCTCTTGCTATGCCAATACCTTCCTCGCCTTCTTGCTTCCTGGTCCGTAGGAACATTCAATGAATAAATTGCTAAACGAAAGCAATAAGAATCAAGATTGATGAAAGAAGACAAGAGGAAGACTATACAGTTTTCATTACAAGAAATATCATCAACGTCTGTCATTGTGACTCTCTCTGAATCCAGCCTTCATTGCATGTGCATGTGTTTGTCTGTGGGATATTTGTCGTGAATAAAAGAATTGTGGCTCTTGTTTAGTTATAAAGACAAAAAAAGTATTTCTGTAATTGTGTCTTTTGGAATTATAAACCCATTTCAATATTTGTATCGCAACTTATTGTATAAAACACACAATATAATATCTGGGTGTAAATGTCAGCATCAATATATCATATAAGACATAGCATCGTTCACACTGAAAGTCTTATATCAGTAAGTGATACTACTTTCAAAATGTTTCTCTAGAAAGCTGATGCAATGGATTTAAGGAAGAGGGACACCCATTAAAGGGTTGTAGACTCATTAGTGAGGTTAGCCTCTCCTGATGCCAACGACATTAATGATTTCTACTCCTTTTACTTTAGGGTTTAAAGACCGATCATGAATGGCAGAGACAACGGACAGTGACATTGCTCTTGTTTGAATAACAATGATCTTGAGATTGACCATATATACATTATGATCACTGTCCAAGTCCCCTCTCTAGCCAAGCTGGGACCAGGGAGGGCCTGGCAATGGCTGCTAAGGACTCAGCAGATCCCCAAAAGAATCCATCCTTAGCTTGAAAGGATGATGAGGTTGAGGACAGTACAAGAATTTATTGAGGTTGAGCGTGTGACGGGCCTAGAGAAGGATGTGACTCAAAAGCAGGAACAGAGCAACTGAGTAACCTTATTACAGAACATCGGCTTATATATATATCAATTTTGGGCAAGATGGCCATAACGTATATCAGGCTGTTTCCTGTTCAATCGACAACCGGTTCTGGTAACAGTTAACGATGAGTAAATCAGACATGTTTATTCAGGTCCCTGTCAGTGCGAGGGGAGAGTGAAGATACAAAGCATAATATATACAAAAAATTAAAAAAAAATGTCGTTGCTATGTACGATCGTGTGACACACGGTTGGTACATGGCTCCCCCCCTAAAAATGACATAGTGTAAATTTCTTTGCTGCAGCCCCGAATCTGGAGTGCTAGTAGCAAAACTGCGGCCGATGGGCGGCAACGAGTGGCTGTAGAAGTCGTTGGTTGGGGCGCGAGCGAGGGGTGGATGATGGATGGTTTTTTTACCTCTTCGGCTTGTCACGGGATAGGCGTGTGTGTCCTATGGCATTCATAGGCGTGTGTGTCCTACGGCATTCATAGGCATGTGTGTCCTATGGCAATCATAGGTGTTTGTGTACTACGGCATTCATAGGCGGGTGTGTCCTACGGCATTCAAGTCAGCTTCGGTTGACGTTGAATAGGTGTCCTCTTCATCTAGAGTGGAGGCGTTGATGGAGGTCTTGAAGGTCCTGAAGTGGCTCTCCATAAGGGCGCCGGCTTTGGTCATTAAGTCCTTTATGGGTAAAATACTGACATCGGGTATGGCAGCGCGTACAGGTTCGGGTAAACGGTAGATTCACCTCACGAGTAGAGCCGTCTGCGGAAGGTTGCAGGTGAGCGATACTGATCATTCCCCTGAGGGCGAGCGAAACCCTTTGGTCCCCCAACGGTTGTTGAGAGAGCTGAAAAAGCTTTGCTATACAGGCGGCTGGCGATGGTGAGTACTGCTGCAAAATGTATGTTTTGAGGGCGTCATAGTGACAGTGAGGGGGTGGAAGGCGGGAAGAGCGGGTCACTCTGGGTTCACCAATGTGACGGGATGAGAGAAGTTTGTGACTCAAAAGCAGGATGAAAGCAACTGAGTAACTTTATTACAGAACATCAGGTTATATCTACATCAATTTTGGGCAAGAAGGCCATAATATATAACAAGCTGTTTCCTCTTCAACCAACAACCAGTTCTGTTAACAGGTTAACAGTTAACGGTAAGAAAAACAGACATGTTTATTCCTGTCCCTGTCAGTGTGAGGGGAGAGGGAAGATACCAAACATAATATGTATATATATATATATATATATATATATATATATATATATATATATATATATATATATATATATATATATATATATATATATATATATATATATATATATATATATATATAAATGTCGTTAATATGTACGATCGTATGACACACGGTTTGTACAAGCGGGACTCAAACCCTAGTCTAGTGGATTGCCGGGCAGGGACGTTTTCAATAGACCACCAAGACCCTAATGAGAAAATAACATCTCTGGTACTGTGGGTTGTTAGAACCATCAAATATATATGATTTTTGGGCTCAGGCCATGTCGTCCTGATGGAAGTTCCTATTAGGTAGCTTTCTAGGGTATATTTGACTAGAGTGATATTGCCAGAGAATTTTACCTTAAGGTATCCAGAATTCTAACTCCTGGAGCGAATATCCCTAAATAATCTCACAGGGATATCACATAATATCAGAGGACATATTCTTGGCACGTCACATAGCTATCTTCACCCCGAACAGTATTAACGCTTCGAGGGTGTATAGTGAATCTGAAACGAGAAGGAAAAGAGAGCCGCTCATAAGGCATCTCTCCTATTCCGTTTCCAGTGTGTATCTGATGAAGGCGGTAGCGCCCTCTTTATTCCTTTTCATATAGCTCTACTACTCGGTGTTTTCCCTTGTGTTCTCTCGTTATTTTGAATTTAATTCAAGATTTTGATGACTTCTGCCTCTAGGAAGTTGAGTATTATCTTTACTTTGTATAGATGTAAGCTCTTGTCGTTTTGAATTAAATCAAAAGTGATTTTAACATAAACAATAGCTGTTGCCTACTGGAGGCATCCTGGATGCTATCGCTCGCTCTTATGGGTCATTTAGTTAGCTGGAGCGACGTTCTCTGTTTGCAATGCTTTAATAATTTAGCTATTTAGCTCCTCTAGGAATGCTTATATTATACCGTCAGTTTTTAGTTCTGTGATTTCGACACGGGTCGAGGTACCGATCTTGCCCTTCGCGAGGCTTCGTAGCCTAGACGTCTGGCACTAGTACTTTCATGCATGATATAAGTTTTTCCGAGTCTTATATTATTGAAACTATAGGCAAATATTTAATACATGTAAGATATTGTTGAATGTTTTTTCCAAGATTGTATACGAGAGAGTTTCGGTGATTTAGGTAATCGATTCTCATCTTACCTAGTCTAGTATTCTAGGTACAGTAGCATACTTCCGCACATCCCAGATTGTTCTTTTCTCCTCTGGAGGCTAAGTTCAATCCCTCTCTCCCTCTGTAATCCTTCGGCTTAATCCTAGTGGTTCTATCTGTATAATAATTCAGGTATAACTATTCTAGGATATGTCTGTCCTGACCTGATAACCAGAGTGACTGGTTTTTTTGGGTTAGGACAGAACATCAGAGTTTCAAGTCTGTGGTCTGTTTCTTCCTAGCATAGAGAATGAGTCTCCTTTGCTAGGTTAGGGGCAGACACAGGAAGCTTTGCTTCCCTAGTCCATGTTGGAAGGATTCTGTAAGAGATGATTCCTTCCTCTAGTGGCTTAGCAGACTGTCCTGTGTTGTTTTTCTCGGCCTGGAGAATGAGTTTTCTCTGTTGCCCGGCGAAATAACTTCACCTAACTTTGTTCTGGTTGGGAGGAGGATAGCAAGTATGGCCAGTCTTCCTCCCTAATAGACAACTCTTGGTTAGGATGAGCTTCCCTAACAGCTGAGTGTGTCTCCTGCTAGAACGAAGTCTATAGGACCCTTATCCCTTCCCCAACTCTCTTTCTTTTATTTTCTTTCGGCCGCAGTCCTACTTCCGTACCTAGTATAGGTTAGGATGGAAGACAGGCTCAGCTCTCTGCCGGCTGGCACTACGTGTTGGCCGGCAGAGATCCTTTATTCTTTGCAGAGGGAACACCAAACCTTCCTTGGTCTCCCTTCCATGTCTGCCGGTAGAGCCCGGCAGGCTATGGATTATTTGGAAGCCTGAATGCTACGTTCTCCCCTTCCATAAGTTCACTCTTTCTGGATGGAAGGTCGTATGGCAATGCTGCCTTATAACCTTACATCCATACTGTTTCTCTGACTATTGTGTTGCACCCCTAACCCGGCTGCCGGCTTATCAGCCGACAGCCGGGCAGGTGGAGGTTCTCTGGTTCTTGGCTACTGTCGACAGGCATGGGTTTTATTACCTTTGCCTGCCGGCAGTGAAAATACAGACCGAATCTGCTGGCCACTACGATTAGTGGCCAGCAGCTGGGTATTAGTGTTTTCAGCCGTCGGCTGGAAATGATTGCCGGCCGGCACACAGTCATGAATCAGTGGGCTGCCGCCTATTAGTTAAAGATAGTATATCTTTGAACTATACAGGGGTAGATGCCGGCCGGCACGTGTAGGCACACGCAGACACGTACCGGCGCGTGTGTGATGCGTTGTTGGGCATTTTCTTTTTCTTTCATTAAGCACCACTTTAATATTATTTTAATTAAATGAATGTATCTCTTTCAATACTTTCAGTACAATAAAATTATTTACATCTAGACCCTCAGGAAAGTGGGTGATGGTAAAATGCCGTATATTTCCTTAACTTTACTTCTTGAACTTGATGTACATTAGTTTTACAGTATTCTTCTACGTGGAATAATTTGGGTTTAAATACAGACTGGAACATTAAAAACTCTTGAAGATTGGAGGCTGCAACCGTAGACTTCTGCTACCACTTCAGCATTCGGGATGCGAAATCCTTGAATTCTATTTTAGCGATTTAGGGATCGCTTCTTCGTAGCTGTGTCCACTCAATTTCTCCTTCATCGAAGATAATCTTATACCTCCTGGTTGAAAGGTAATTTGTTGGCAGTTAGGGAACTCGGTCCCTTCGTTGTCCGTCTTTGTAAAGTATCTTGTTGTTAACTTGATGTTTAGTTAGTGCAGGCCAACTGTGCACCAGAGGTAAGGCCTCCCCCATGACGGGGGGGAGAGGGAGAAGGGACAACCGATTATCACGGTTACTTGTAGGAAAGAGCCCCTTCCTCTAAGCGTTTGTTGCTTAAGTATCCCAGAACAAGGGCTTTATAATTGCGTCACGTCATGTGACTCTTCTTGTGTTCTATTGGTCCCTTCTTCTGACGTAATAGTAACGTCATACATATGTCACTTCCGGTTTCTCGACAAGCGAACCGGCGCGCATTCCATTTGCGTTGTTTTGGCCAATTTATCACTTATGTCAGCACTTTTCACAAACATTGCCTCTCAAGTACCACCTCGCTTCAACTTCTTTTTTCTCGTCTCTCTCTCTTTTTATTTCAATGTCTCTCTATCGTTTAACTAACGAATAAAACTCATAAAATACTTTATCAAATACACATATCACCTTATTCAGTATGAAATTTTTTCCTCTACATGACACGTGCTGGCCGGCACAACAGCATGAGCTGTACAGTAGTAGCTGTATTCGTAGTGTAGTACACACTGCATTAGCAGAAACTGCTGTACAGAGTTTGTGATAACACTAAAGTTTTGTACAGAGCTTGTGATAACACTAAAGTTCTTCATCATATTTAATGTTATCTTGTACAGCTTTTTGTTGAGACCGTACAATATATAAAAAGTAAGTTCTTTCTGTATTCTTTCTATCCCGTATATTAAATCTTTATCTCAAGGTGTGAACTACACCTTAAATTCCCGTTTAGGAAATTACATAAGGTATTCTAGAATAAAATTAACCTTAGTTTTAATATCTCGGGAGGTTTCAGCAATTGATTGGACAGGAAATACAAGTATGTGTCTTTCCTTCTTTCTTTTATAGCTTTTCTATATAAGCTAAATGTCCCAATATAAGTGAAAGCCTTCACTTGATACTCATGGATTTTTCTTCTCTTTACAGGAGGACCATCCAAAGTGCGGGAGTGTGTTCTGTAATGTCCTCAGTAAGAACTTCTGTGGACATCAATATTGCAGGAGGCACGCAGCATGCGCAGCCTCCAGAGGTGATCTCCGCTATTGGGACCCCCAGGTTTGTACAGTTTGTTCTAACCTGATTACCGAGGCTTTTGACGACCCCAAGTCAACGGAGTCAAGGGATGCTGCCAGGGAAACGTTATGATCCTGGGTGAGGGGTCTTCAAAAAACACCTCAGGTCCCTACCTTCCAAATGAGAAGATGAGAGCCTACCTTTTCCCTAAAGCATCGGCTGATGCAATCATCCCCAGCCTCAGGTGGAGATACCAACTGCCCAGAATCCGGTAGATTCTGAAGTCTCAGCCGCCTTCAAGACATCCAATTGGACGATAGGATGTTGGAGGGGTCGGATTCTACTGAGAAGGACCTTCAAGGGGAAGGTCAGGAGGAGGAGCTGTTCCAGGCTCCTCAAGTAGAAAAGGAAGAAATCGACGAAGTGTCAGTTACATCGGTTCCGGACCCAGAACCTATTCCGTCTACATTGTCTGCTATCCCAGATGAACTGGGAAGGACTCTTTCTTCCATTGTTGAGATGATCCAACAAATTCAAAGGAAGAATGATGAGAAGGAAGCTGCAATAAAACTGGAGATACGTAGACTTGCAGCATCACGTCGGCCCCAGAAGCAGCTCAGCGTGAAGGATCTTCCTTTGTGCTCGGATACCAATCCTTGGAGGTATGCCGAACACATGCCAAAGACAACTGGGAAGATCGTGATTTCGGAAAAGTTGGGAGTAATTCCCCTGGAAGAAGTGGAATTTTGGCCCAACAAAGATTCTTATCCGGACTGATATGTCCGTCTTCGTAAGGGGCCAGCCTCAAAGAAGGAGACGGAGCCGAAGGAGGTAATAGTTTTTTACCATAGTAAAGCTCAGACGTTACTAGCAAGCTCGATGAAAGAGAGGGGCTTCACTAACTCAAAGGTGCCCGCCTTGAGTAAGAAGCTTCCCTCCTTTGTGACCTCTCCTACCAGAGCCTTTCCCTTCTTGGAAAAGGGATATAAGGCAGCCTTAAAGGCGGTGGAGGCAGGGAAACCATGCCCCTCCTTGGAGGAATGCAAGCCGTTATCTCTGACCTTGCCCTTGGACCAAGAAGACTGGAAGGACGTACACCTTACCTTCTCAGTCGGAAAGCTGGAAGCTTATATTGCTAGACGCCAGTTCGGTGAGGCACTTCCAAAACTGTCGGAGGTTCTCTTGCGTAGAGAGCAAGAGACAAAGGAAAGACTTGCGGCATCGATGTCGTTGCAAACGACACTAGAAACGAGGGCAAGTGACCCCAAGATACAGGACATGTTCATGGTTGTGGCCAAAACCCATCTGGCCACAGTTACGAAGGATCTCTATAGCTTTATTAAAGCTAGGAGAGCCTGTAGAGAGTTCGTGTTCGCCTCGGCTGCGGTGAGGCACCAACCGAGGAAACTGATCTCCTCTCATATTTGGGGTAAAGACCTCTTTCCCATTGAAGTGGTTAAAGAGGTAGTAGACCAGGCTGCCAAAGAGAATAGGAACCTTCTCAAAAAGTGGGGCTTAGATCTCAAGAGAAAGTCTTCTCTGGATGAGGGTCCCCAACCCAAGAAGAAGACAAAAAGGCCTAGATCATCCTCTCGGCCGGCTAAACCCTACCGACAGCAACAACAAAAACTTCCTGTGACTGCGGTGCCTCAGATAGTGGCACAACCTCCAACCACGTACCAGCTGGTACCTCAACAAGTGGCGACACAGTCTCCAGTTTTTAACCCAGCCTTCGAAAGGCAGACTTCTTCCTTTCATTCGAGAGCTAGAGGAACAGCCAGCGGTTCTTCTAGATGCCCTTCAAGAGGAAGGGGATACAGGGGAGGATGCGGTCAAGGAGGCAAGGCCTCAGGTCCACAACAGCAGAAGTAAGATACTTCCAGTAGGAGGGAGACTACAGCTATTTAGGGATCGCTGGACCTTCGATCCCTGGGCCCACAGCCTAATTAAAAATGGACTAGGTTGGAGCTGGAGCGGTCCTCCACCTCAATTTCCTCAATTCTTCCAACACTCATCCCCCATTCTGGAAGAATACGCCCGAGAACTCTTAGACAAAAGAGTAATACGGAAAGCTAATTCCATAAAATTACAAGGAAGGCTGTTTTGTGTTCCAAAGAAGGACTCATAAAAACTCAGAGTTATTCTAGACTTGTCGCCACTCAACAAGTTCATAGTGAACTACAAGTTCAGAATGCTCACGCTTCAGCACGTAAGGACCCTACTGCCCAGAAGGGCATATACTGTCTCTATAGACTTGTCTGACGCTTATTGGCACGTTCCAATTAATCGTCACCTCTCCTCCTACCTAGGCTTCAAGTTACATTGAAAACTTTACGCCTTCAGAGCCATGCCCCAAGGATTTTCACGAAGCTCGCGAACGCAGCCATCCATCAATTACGACTAAAGGGGGTCCAAGTAGTAGCCTACTTGGACGACTGGCTGGTGTGGGGAGCATCCAGGACAGAATGCATGCAAGCTTCTAAGATAGTGATCCAGTTCCTGGAACATCTGGGATTCAAGATCAACATCGAAAAGTCTCGTCTTTCTCCAGCTCAAAAATTTCAGTGGTCGGGAATCCACTGGGATTTGGAGTCACATCGGCTTTCCATTCCTAGTAAGAAGAGAAAAGAAATAGCAGGATATGTCAAGAGACTATTGAAATCCAAACAGATATCAAGACGCGAACAGGAGAGAGTGCTGGGCTCTCTACAGTTTGTTTCGATAACAAATCCAGTGCTAAGAGCACAGCTTAAGGATGCAACAAGAGTCTGGAGAAAATACGCATCAAACGCGCGAAGAGATATAATAAGACCACTAGCGACTCGACTGCGAACGCTTCTCAAGCCGTGGTCCAATGCCAAGCAATTAAAGAAATCAATACTTCTTCAACCTCCTCCCCCATCAGTAACTATCCACACAGACGCTTCAAAGGAAGGCTGGGGAGGCCACTCTCATCAGATGAGAGTCCAAGGAGCTTGGTCCAATATTTTCAAGTCATTTCACATCAAATTTCTAGAAGCCATGACATTACTTCTGACACTGAAGAAAGTTTCTCCTCGCCACTCAACCCACATAAGACTGGTTCTAGACAGTGAGGTGGTAGTGAGATGCCTGAATCAACAAGGGTTGAGATCACCTCAAATCAACCAAGTGATGTTGGCCATATTCCGTTTGGCGGAAAGGAAGAAATGGCACCTGTCAGCAGTTCACATTCAAGGGTTCCGCAATGTGACAGCGGATGCTCTATCTAGGTTTACACCTATAGAGTCAGAATGGTCCCTTGACGCAGGATCGTTCTCCTTCATCACGAGTCAAGTCCCAGAGCTGCAGATAGACCTCTTTGCGATGAAAGACAACAAGAAAATAGATCATTACGTGTCTCCTTATGAGGATCCGTTAGCGGAGGCAGTGGACGCTATGTCCCTGGACTGGAACAGATGGTTTAGTATCTATCTGTTCCCTCCACACAACCTCCTTTTGAAGGCCCTCGATAAGCTGAGATCCTTCAAAGGGAAAGCAGCAATAGTGGCCTACAAGTGGACAAATAGTGTGTTGTTCACTCTGGCATTGGAACTACGACTAAAATTCGTAGTGCTACCGGATCCATCCCTGTCTCAGCGAGTACAGAAGTCAACTGTCTTCGCTCCATCACAGAAAACACGGAACCTAAATCTCATGATTTTCTCTCCTTAACAATGAGAAAAAGATTCGGTGTTTAAAAGTCAGTTTAGACTTTTGAAGGAAACCAGAAGACATTATGAGGCTTTAGGGAAAAAATAGCTATCCTTTGTCAAAGCAAAGAAACCAAAAGAAATCCCGACTGATTCATATTTATCATTCTTTATTCACCTTCATGAGCAAGGTTTAGCAGCCAACACAATTCTATTGTTCAAGCCTGCCTTGACAAGTCAGATACCACATGCCTTACAGGTCGACCTTTCTAACGATGTTCTAGCCCTTCAACGCTTCCAAAGACCCCTTGCTTGGTCATTAGATATGTTTCCTCATTGTAAATAAATAATGAACAATGAGGAATGTGCTTAGAAGGATTTGAATTTAGGTCATATTTCTGTTTGTACTCGCTTTTGGGGGCCAAAGTTAGTGAAATAGTGGCTCTCTCTAGAGAGGAAGGCCACGTCCAGTTCTTGGAGGGAGAACTTAATCTATTTCCAGACCTAACGTTTCTTACCAGGAACAAGGTACCCACTAACAGGTGGGGTCCCTAGAGAATCTGCCCTCCGAAGGAAGATGCATCTCTATGTCCAGTGGAGTGCCTAAAGGTCTATCTTAATAGAACTTCAGACTTTATGGGAGGACAGCTGTTCAGAAGAGAAACCCTGGGTTCAAAGTTATCTATAACTAAGGGCGAAGTTCACCCATGTTATTCGCAGAACGGATCCAGACAGTACACCCGTTAGTCATGATCCGAGGAAAATTTGCCTCTTCCATAAAATTTCTTTAATTATATGGACTTTGAACATCCTTGTTTGTACACCGGCTGGTAGGCATCCAAGGTGTTCTTTATGCACTATGCGAAGCAAGTGGAACAACTTATGAGATCTGTGGTAGCAGCAGGTAGAATTCTTTAACCTTCTGTTTTAAGTCTGCGAGGAACAGTGTAATTAATTTGGGACGATTAATTAAGAGGGTGCGCGTGTAGTCACTATCTGTTACTACATGCCGTACGATAGGCCACGAAAGTGTCCTTACGAACTGTTCCATTGACGTCGGTAATCTATAGCATAATACGGACACTTGTGCCAAACGTTTTTTACGCTAGTGAATATAAACAGTATACAGACTAAATCATTATTATTAATAATTCTATGGAAGTGGCAAATCTGTTTCCTAGTAGATGAAACAATATTCCCTGTTGACTGTTTTTCTTTATGTTTTAATGCATATCATCCACATTTTATAAATTTTATAAATGTTGATCTGATATGTACGTTTATTAAATTTTAATAAACTAGTTCATAGTCTTATTCGACCACACTCATTTTATTGGAAATGTACTGAGCATTAAGATTAAAATATGGATATTTTTTATCATGATATGTCTTTCAAGACTGTTCCCTGATTCAAGCAAAAGTCCACTCACTCTAACCCTTCCTTGGAAGGGTTGATGGGGTACCCTAACGGGTTGGTGGCAAAGAGGCCAAATTTGTTCTTGTGGCTACCTCACCCAAAAATAGTTGATAGGAGTAGTCACATTGGTGAAGGTGTCACAAATTCATACTGACATTGGTGACTCTTATACAAACTTTGCTTTATATTGTATAGGGCGAGACCACTATACAAGCTTATCATTTTGTCATCCATAAATTTTTATGTACTCGTCGAGACTTTTTCCAGAGTCTAGTACGACTCTTCCCTGTGGGGGCAGGAAGCACTAACATACTTCATGCTTAGATGGAATGATGTATGACGGTAACATCATAGGTCTCTAGGTCTAGAGAGACCAGGAAGATACTTTCTTGAGAGTACAGCACTGATTGAGAATCCACAGATAGAGTAATGCTCTGGTAAACTTCCATCAGGACGACATGGCCTGAGCCCAAAAAACGGATTTTGAGCGAAGCGAAAAATCTATTTTTGGGTGAGGTAGCCATGTCGTCCTGATGGACCCGCCCTTCCTTTTATTATAAAAGGGCCTGTTGACCCCTCCCTATAGTACAGTATCTGTAACACCTCGTGTATCGCTACAAGGAATAAAGAGGGCGCTGCCGCCTTCATCAGATACACACTGGAAACGAAATTGGAGAGATGCCTTATGAGCAGCTCTCTTTTCATTCTCGTTTCAGATTCTTGTCACTATACCCCCTCGAAGAGTTAATACTGTTCGGGGTGAAGATAGCTATGTGACGTGTCAAGAATACGTCCTCTGATATTATGCGATATCCCTTTGAGATTATTTAGGGATATTCACTCCAGGAGTTAGAATTTTGGATACCTTAAGGTAAAATTCTTTGGGAATATCACTCTAGTCAAATATACCCTAGAAAGCTACCTAATAAGAACTTCCATTAGGACGAGATGGCTACCTCACCCAAAAATAGTTTTTTCGTTTCGCTCAACATCCGTTTTTACGTTTGTTTGAATAGAAAAATCTGCAAATCACAGAAGAATTGTGCAATTGAAGATAATGGAACATAAAAACTAAAATAATCATAAAAAGGGTGAAACAATGAGAGAGAAACGCCATTAAAGAAATGAAAGTATAAACAACAAATAACTATTAGCAACAGCCGGAAATATAAACATTCAATGTCAACACTGTTTTTAAAGATAACAAAAGTAAAATTGATGTGATTAAACCATAGAAATTTTAGCTTCATGTTAAAAGGAATAAAGAAATTATCACAGCAGAAGTCAACAACATAAAGGTATGTGTGATTGCAAATAATAATACCAATTACCTAATATCGCAAGAGGGTCTGCCCCTCTCTTTTATTCTTCTCCTGTACTTCTCTTTCTCCCTATTTCCTTAATCTTTCCCATCCCGTGTACCTGCCTTTGAGCTGTAAACTGGATTGTATCCAGGGGTACTCTTCCTTTCCCCATATTCCCCACTTCCCTATTATTATTATTATTATTATTATTATTATTATTATTAAAGGTATGTGGTCAGATATTTTATTTGGGGCACTGTGCTTCGGTCTTTCCACTACACCCATGCTGGTCTCACAGGATAGGCTTTGTCTCCTCCGTTTATGGACGACTGACTGACCTTAGCAGACTCGGTGACAACTTTGCATTAGCACCGGAACTTCTGAAGTCTTTTTTACCAGGAGCCAGTGATCAAGGTAAACCTGTGGAAGTCTTCCCTACTTACCTCTCAGAAGACTGGTGTATCTGAGAAGGATTCTAGACACCAATCTCCACAAAACTCTCTCAAAAAGAGAACTCCTAGCCCAGAGTGACTTGAGTCCGATTGGAATCCGGCCCTTGATTTCCCAGACATTCTAACCCCCATGGGACCAGAAGCTTGGACGAGCCTCAAGGGATGGCTGCCAGTCGAGAATCAACGGAGTGGTAAAACCTTCTCATCCTTCCCCACTCCTCAGACTTGATAGTGTGCTGAGAACACATCAAAGGACTGGATTTTTTTGGTGGGGAGGATGGATGATCTCTTGGGAGAAAGGTTATACCATAATATACATCGTATTTCCTGAGAGGTTTTCTAAGAGGTTTTCTTTCAGATTAATACTATGCCTTGTGCTATTAGAAATATGGATCCTGTCAGGTAAACGACCCCTTTATTGTAGAGATAGCGGTAGGAAATAAGTTATATATATATATATATATATATATATATATATATATATATATATATATATATATATATATATATATATATATATATATATATTATTTGTCATTACTATTATTATTATTATTTTTATCATTATTATTACTTGCCAAGCTACAGCCCCAGTTGGAGAAGCAGGGTGCTATAAGCACAGGGGTCCAAACAGGGAAGATAGTCCAGTGAGGAAACGAAACAAGGAAAAATAATATATATATATATGTATGTATATCACTCACTCACTAAATCCCGTCCGGAATTCTCCGGGTTGGGTCTTGCATCTGATATCGCCATTCTCTCCATAGACTCCTATCCAATGCCATCTGTGCCAGCTGCTGAAATGTCTCGCCTCTATTAGCTTTCTTGAAGGTTTTCACCCATGTATCTCTTAGTCGTCCTCTCGGTCTATTTCCGGCCACTTGACCATGAAGCACTATCTTTGGCCATCTGTCCTGTTCCATCCTCTGTACATGCCCAAACCTTCTCCTCTGAATATCTTCCACTCTAATCAGAATTGTGTCCTTAACACCAGCCATTTCTCTCACTCTCTCGATTGTAATTCTGTCCTCCCATCTTACACCACAGATTCTTCTCAGACATTTCATTTCAAAGGCTAACAACTTTTTCCCTTCTCTCTTCTTCAGTATCCAGCATTCAGCACCGTATATCACTGTGGGGATTACTATTGCTCTTAATAGCCTAATTTTCATGGTGAGGGGTAGATGGAGATGGTTTGGGCATGCTCTTAGCACTCCCAAGAGAGATTAGTTCACCAGACTTTCAACTGGGCTCCACAAGGCACTAGAAGAGTTGAAAGATCCAAACCTACATGGCTGAAGACTATGAAGCGTGAAGTAGGAGACAATGAATGGAAAAGTAAACCTATTGATTTAAAATTTCAAGATACAGACGACTGGTGAAATCTAATTGAGGCCCTTTTCGTCAATAGGTGTGGGAGGAGGTAATGATGAGGATATATACATATAGGCTACACACACACACACCATCTCCATCTACCCCTCACCATGATCTTATCCACATATGGCACCCGGGTAATCTCTCTTATAGTTTTATTTCTAATCCTGTCCTGCCATTTGACTCCCAGTATCCTTCTCAGGCTTTGTTCTCAAATCTACTAAATCTATTGGAAATTGTTTAAATGTCATACCATGACTTATGTCCATATAGTAACATCGATCTCACTAAACTGGTATATAGTCTGATTTTTTATATGTAATTTCAGGGCGATTCTATTTCCAAATTTTACTTGACCTAGCCATTGTCTGATATGATTTTTCAGTCTTTCACTAATCTTTCATTCTAAAGTCCCAGTATTGGACATATATATATATATATATATATATATATATATATATATATATATATATATATATATATATATATATATATATATATATATATATATATATAAAACAGTCATTTCTACTCCACTGCAGGTCAAAGGCCTCAGACACGCCCTTATTCATGTCTGGGGTTTGGATAGTTTCATCACCAACTGCGGATTGGTGATGTTTGCTCTAAAGGATGATAATGGATTGATTAATTGATTTAAAGTTTTCAGGCATCCTGACATGATAATGGAAATATCATCCCCAATAGAGATGGAGTGTTAAAAATAGCAGATGATTTCTATGCCATGCTATACAATAGTGATATCAGAAATAACTTCACCAATAGAAATAATGAAACACCTAGACCGGTACCAAACATAACATTAGGAGAAGTAAAGAAAGCATTAAAAGGCATGAAAATGGGCAAAGCTGCAGGAGAAGATGGCCTAACAATTGATTTAATAAGAGATGTAGGAGATTTCAAGGGGTAAAACTGGCTGAACTCTACACCAAATGTCTGCTAGAAGGGCAACCTAGTATTAGTGACCCAGAAAAATGTAAAATGAATATTATTTTGTATTTATTTATTTATTTTTTTTTTTTGCAGATTTTGACCTAAAAACTTACAGTACGGAACAAGATATTTCAATTTGTATCATTCATAAAACATCAAGATGAAAATTGCAGATGAAATAATTTAGATAAAATTATAGATGATTGATTTTATTCAAATGTGAAACGTGACATTGAAAAGGTGTTTTCATTCATGAATTAGTTAAAAGATGAATATTCTTCTGTTTCATATTTCACTAGACAAGTTTTTAAAAATACATTCAAGATTTATTTCGTTCACAAATGATTAAAGATATCACTGATGTGTTTACATATTATCTATAATAACATATTTTTTTTCAGTAAACTTTGATTAAAATTTATTTTATATAAAATTTTAAAGTTCAAATGATAGTTATATGTTAGGTAAATCATTCTAGAACGAGTTTTAAATTACTCTATTGAAATACGTTTATTTTCTATATAATTTATCAGTATATTGATATATTAAGCCTTTGTTATACAATTAAAATGTATAAAGTAACTATTTGATAAAATAGTATACATAACACGTACTTTACATTGCTTCTAATTTTGGGTAAATTAGATGGTTCTTACAATCATAGATTACACAAAGTAGTGAACTGAGCATTAAGAGTACATAATGTGGAATGATAGTATATATAACATCTCCGTTCATTTACCCATTACGCGAGAGATCAGAGATTTGAGCAATCACGTTTACTATTGATGTTTGGTCAACCCTTCAGACAAGAGGGTTTTCAATAATATTAAGCTGGTAATACAGAACGATTGAACCTAGTTTCCATTACAAGCAACTTGATCAGCCTCTTTTTGAAATTCTGATTTCTTTGTCTATATCCGTTTATGTAAATTTTTACCGTATCTTGCACATAATATTAGGATTTTGATTCAAATTAATTAAAAATAATTATGAACACAAACAAAACTCTTAAAACGTTAAATAACCCAATATATTTGAAAACATATTATTATGATGATAGAATATCTTTCCATGTGATCAAAGTCGTCACGAATTTGCGTAATATTAACCGTTCACTGAGATCGGAGGAAGCCTTTCCTGCTCCATCAGTAATTAATAAGTAAAGAAACTGAAAGATAGAATACAAACGTGAAAACTTTATTTTTGTTCACTATAATGAAGATTAATTTATGCAATTTTCTATAGATTTTGCAGAAAATGGGAGAATTCGCAACACAGTTTTCTTTCGTTTCTGTCTGGGCTTTCGAGGGGGACTAAATGAAACTAACTCTACACCATCCCTTTATCTAAGTTTATATGTTGATAAATGTTGCACTTTTAATCCTTCTTATTCAATAATGACCTTTAATCTATTTCTAATTATGTTTCAAGGGAAACAGGAAGATCTGCTCTTCTATTCTGTTGTAAGTTTGCATAAAAAAACAGTTATATTTTCGAAAACTGTCTCACAAAGTTTTAATATTTGATTTATGGGGAGAAAGAAAAGATAGCAAATTGTGAAAAACTATAGTAATAATAGATTATTTTCTTCCTCATTTACAGTGGCAATTCCGTTACACTGAGAGAGAGAGAGAGAGAGAGAGAGAGAGAGAGAGAGAGAGAGAGAGAGAGAGAGAGAGAGAGAGAGAGAGCAAATGGTTCTGTTCGCTATTTTTGTTTTATCCGTAGGTTCTGAATGATGCTTATATAAGTACCAACAGTATTCTTGTAGCTCCAAGAATCAAATCAAATCCAAAGGATATCCTACGGACTGGCATGAAAAATTACATACATACAAAAGAATTAAGTGGCATTCATTGGTTCTTACAGTCAATAATTCTAGGTAATCACACCTATAAATAGGTACAGAAATCTAAGTAATTACAAGCTAGAATTGATGAGGTAAGTAAATTAACGAGTTACTTAAACACAAATCAGTCAGTTTAAACATCCAATGTTGCATTACCGTTTGGAACAGAAAGCAACCCAGCGACACCTTTTACTAATCATTGGTATTTTGCATAGCTAAAACGCTCATACCAGAGCTCAAGGACACCATTAGGCTAGAACTTTCTGGCTAAAAATGCTTGGTCATAGAATTGCCTTTGTTCGTTAAAGGATAGCCTACCACAAATATTACGTGCTAATACATCTCTTTGCCTATCAAAGTTGAGACTTAATCATTCTCCAAAATGGCCATTGTACAAGATTTTTGGACGACTTGACGAGGTTACGAATAAATTTACAAAGTTTCAAATTTCATGATTTCACAAGTCAATGGTGTCTGATCCAGTTCGAAGGGCCACTAAAAACTAGAATTTGAATTAAGGTGTAAGAAATTATTCCAGGAAAACCCCCATGCTCCGATTTCCGAATTCCTGGCTTGGAGAAGTTGAGCACCAACACTCTCACATTCAACAAACCTGAGAGATGCAACAAACACTGTTTGCTAACCATACACACGTTTCTTAGAGATAAAGTTTTAATACGATTTATATCTTGAAGGGTTAGCATTAAAATAAGTTTATAATTATTAAGAAATAAGTTCATATTAGAGCTGTTAATATAAATATCTCTAACCAACAAGAATTAGGTGATTCCTTTTGCAATGATGTGAGACAAAATAAGAGGCATTAATTTTCCATCTAGAGTCAACTTGAAGGTTTCAAGAGACTGAGAGGAAAGAAAAGAGATTCAGTTTAAAACCAATTGTAAACAACGAAAAACAGAATTTACATCTATTACTAATAGTGAAGCCGTTTTGTAGTAACTGACTACATCGATGAAGGCGAGAGGTTTCATTCAAAAAGAATCTTAATAAGGTTTTTCTTATACTTCAAAGTAGATATTATTCCTAACAAGTAGATCCATTGGAGACACATTTTACACTGAAGGTAGGAACCCAATTTTTATCATTTGACCTACATTTACTTGTATTGGAAGCAAGCCAAAATAATGAAATCCCAGTTAAATCCGGTTCTCTTTAGGATAAGCAATAAATCACATAGGATTGTGTAATTTGGAGGAGGTTTCGGAAGTCATCATCAAGAGATGATCAATTAACTGGGTCCGACTGATTCAGATATATAAACATCTAGGTAGGATAAAGACAGTGTTGCCAATTCAGGATGATCTAATAAGTTGCAAGCTCAATACTTTAAATTTCCTCTTTGATAGAATTTCTTTTAATTATTTTTGTTTATCTACATTATGAATCTTATTTTGACTTACATCAATGCAAAAGGAGTCACTTGATTCTTGTCGATCAGAGATATTTATTTTAACAGCTCTAATGTAGACTTATTTCTTAATGAATATAAACTTATTTCAATGTTGCCCTTCAAAATATAAATAAAATCAAAACTTTATCTCTAAGAAACGTGTGTATGGTTAGCAAACAATGGTTGTTGCATCTCTCAGGTTTGTTGAATGTGTGAGTGTTGGCGCTCAACTTCTCTAAGCCAGGAATTCGGAAATCGGAGCATGGAGGTTTTCCTGGAATCATTTCCAACTCATTAATTCAAATTCGAAATTTTAGTTGTCCTTCGAACTAGACCCGACACCATTGACTTGTGGAATCATGAAATTTGAATCTTTGTAAATTCATTCGTAGCATTTGGTCAAGTCGTCCATAAAACTTGCACAATGGCCATTTTGGAGAATGATTAAGTCCCTACTTTGATAGGCAAAGAGATGTATTAGGACGTAATATTTGTGGTATCCTTTAACGAGCAAAGGTAAATCTATAACCAAGCATTTTTCGCAGGACTGTTCTACCCTGAAGGGGTTCCTGAGGTCTGGTATAGGCGTTTTAGCTATACAAAATACCAATGATTAGTAAAAGGGGTCGCTGTGTTGCTTTCTGTTCCAAACGGTAATGCAACATTGGATGTTTAAACTGAATGATTTGTGTTTAAGTAACTCATTCATTTATTTACCTCATTCATTTTAGCTTGTAAGTACTTACATTTCTGGACCTATTATATAGGTGTGATTACCTAGAATTGTTGACTCTAACAACTAATGAATGCCACTTAATTTTTTATATGTATTTAATTTTTCATGCCACACTGTAGGATTTTCATTGGAATTGGTTTTACCTGGAACTGCAAAAATACTGTTGGTACTTATATAAGCATCATTCAGAACCTAAGAAAAAATATAGGTAACAGAACCATTTGCTGTCCACAATTCTCTCTCTCTCTCTCTCTCTCTCTCTCTCTCTCTCTCTCTCTCTCTCTCTCTCTCTCTCTCTCTCTCTCTCTCACTAAATTGCCACTGTAAATATGGATGAAATGAATCTATAATTGCTATAGTTTTCTACAGCTCGCTGTCTTTTCTCTCTCCCTCTAAATCTAATATTAAATATTTGTGAAATAGCTTTCGTAAATATAACTGTTTTTTTGAAATCTTACTACAGAATAGGAGAGCAGATCTTCCTCTTTCCCCTTAAACCTGGTTAGAAAAAGACCAAAGGTCATTATAGAATGAGAAGGATTAAAAATGCAACATTTATTGACATATAGACTTAGATAAAGGGATGATATGGAATTAGATTTCATTTAGTCCCCCTCGAAAATCAAGACAAAAACGATAGAAAACTGTGTTGCGAGTTCTTTTTTTTTCTGCAAAATCTATAGAAAATTACATAAATTAATCTTCATTATAGTCAACGAAAATAAATTTTTCACGTTTGTATTCCATCATTCAGTTTCTTTACTTGTTGATTACTGATGGAGCCGGAAAGGCTTCCTCCAATCGAACTTTCAATATGACGCAAATTCCTGACGAGTTTGGGTCAAATGTTTTATCATCATATTGATGTGTTTTCAAATATTTCAGGCTATCTAACATTTTAAGGACATATTTTAGTGTTTATATTTATTTTCACAAATTTTGAATGGAAATTTTCATATTATGTAGAAGATTCAGTAAAAATTCACATATATAGTTAAAGAAAAGGAAATCAGAATTTCAAAAAGAGCATGATCACCTTGATTAATATCTTTAACAACCTCTGAGATAATGCATATCAACTTAAAATATTATTGGAGAACCTCATGTCTGTAGGGTAGTTAATTCAGCATACAACAATACTCTCTGTGATTTCCCCAGGGCTCTTGAGTAGTGAGATAGTATTGTGTACAAGGTAATAATGATACCATTTCAGCTAATGTACTCTCATATCACGGTTCACTACTTTAACCTCTGAATTTATGAACCATCAAATTATCCCCAAAATAAGAAGCAAATTTCTCCCTAACAGTCTTCAACGCAATGTTATATATGTTTTATATATACTATTGTATCAAATACTTACATTGTAATTGATTTCATAGTTTTTCTTTCTCTAACCATTAACACTAAGATTTGGGTTAATGAAGCATACTGATTAGCATACTGATTAAACAAAACTCGTCCCTAAATTCAAAAGATTTTCCAAATTTGGTGACAATTTCCCTAGACGCAGACGCTATGACAGAAAGACCTATAAGAATTTATGTGTCAACAAGCCTAAAGACAAAATATCAAATTACAAACCTTGTATAAATACTTAATATAACTATCAAACACTAGCAATATTAGATTTTTTCATATTTTACACAAACACACACACACACACACGCACACACACACACACACACACACACACACACACATATATATATATATATATATATATATATATATATATATATATATATATATATATATATATATATATATATATATATATATATATATATATCACCATTGCCAGTAAAAAAAGGTAAAGTGGCACATGTTAACTTGCTGGTAATATACCTATTGTATAAGCTTTTAATTTAGGCGCAATAGGTGTTGATTTTATAGAATATGTATTTAATGAGTCTCTAAAATCAACACTAGTATAAACTTTATACAAATAATTCTTAGTTCACCTTTAAAACACGATATATTAAAGTAGGTACATTGAAAATTTTAGTTGGTATAAACTAACTCAGCTGATTTTTAGCAAGAACACGTGGTGAAATATGAATTTTTTTTTTCGACAAAACAGTGAAATTCTCAATAAGATTACCTTAGATGTTATGAAAGTTTTATTTTGCTTAAGAAAATCTATATATTTTTAAAAATTTTGAAAAATTAAGATCTTTTGTTAGACTTTGAATTTAGCCCAAAAATTTCAGGTGAAAATAATGACTTAGAAGAAGGCTATTAAGAGTTAAAATAACTATGAATAGGCCTATTAACAATAAAATAAAGAGTATTTCTCGACTTTTGTAAAGAATGGAGATTTTGCCTTTGATATCTTGCAAAAATTTACAAATTTTTGGCAAAAATACATATTTTATAATAATATATCTTAGGTTGCTTCCAATCTTAAATCTTAAAGTATCTAGAAACTCATTGTAGACTAATTACCTAATTTACAACTATCATTTGTACTTTAAACTTCTTTATGTATGAAATATATTTTAATAAAAAATCACAGAAAAATATGATGAATCATTGTACAAAAGATGTAAAAATGTCTTAAATTCATATAGTTATTTGTAAAAATATTTTGGGGCTCAGGCCATATCATCCTGATGGAAGTTCCTTCATTAGTAGCTTCCTAGGTATTTTTGACTACAGTGATATATCCCAGAGAATTTACCAAAGGTAAATATCCATTAAAATTTAAAAAGGGATATCGCGTAATATCAGAGGACATATTCTTGACACGTCTCATAGCTATCTACACCCCCAATAGCGTTTCCGCTTCGAAGGGGAAAAAGTGGCAAGAATATAGGAGAGTCGTTAAAGAGGTGACGCTCTCGACACTCCTACTGTACTGTAAATAGAGCGCTGAATTGCCACCGCGAGGCGCCACCAAGCCCTTCTTTCGCTTATAGCTTAGCTGACCGGTGTTTATCTCGCTATTTTGGAGTTATTTGGTTGCTATGATGTCTTCACCAGCCTCATCTGCTTCTGGAAAGTTAAGTTATATCTTTAAATTATGTAAATGTAAGCTCTTGCCAGTTTTGTTCTTCGATTTAGATCATAATTAACGTAACAAGAGCTGTTGCCAGCCGGATGGCGTCATGAACGCAGTCGTTCTTCTTGCTCATCTAGTTGGTAAGAACGACTTTCCCGGCATTATTCGCTTTAATAACTTTAGCTATTTAGATATTTAGCTAGGGATTTTTATATTATGTCATTGTTGTCGTGGATTTGGCTATTTATGATCGAGCCTCACGAGTGCTAAGCTTCGTAGCCTAGGCACCTACACACTGCATGCAGGATATAACCTCCTTGGTAAAGTTTTATTGAAGCTCAGGCAATATTTTATACAATTTAGATATTACTGCGTATGATTTTCCTCTTCCAAGATAGTATACAAGAGAGCTTCGGTGAACGATTCTCTACGCTCCTAGGCTTAATAGCCTAGGGGCTTTAGTATACTTTCATACATGACCCTTATTGCTTTTGTATTGTGGTTTAAGGGGAGACTGATACCTCCTATACCTTTTCAGTCGATAAAATCTCTAACGAGATCTAAGGGCAATTCCCCTTCCCTCTGATCAGCTTAGGCTATCCTCAGTTAACTTTGCTGTGAACTGTGTTCTGGCAAAATTTACTGGGGTGTTTCGTTTCTTTCTCTTAACCACTGACACGGTTTTTGAGTTGAGAACGGGACATCAGAGCAAAGTCTGTGTTAGGCATCTTACTGTCTTGGTGAAATGACTTCCCAAGTCAGGTTAAATTGTCGTTCAGGAGGCTAGACCTCCCTAGGCCATCCTGGAGGTTCTTGTACATCAATTCCTCCTTCCTTGGTCTAGCAGACAGTCCTGTACAAGTAGATCTGAGACTGGAAGAAATGATTTCTTCCTTGTTGAAGATCTATGGTACGAGATTCTGTTTTTTGGTGAGTTAATGTCCTACGGCCGCTTTCTCACTCTTCTAACCCAACCTGGGGAAATGAATTCTCCTACTTGAGGTTACTTTATGAGATCAGAATCCTTCAAGTTAGGTAATACCCTAAGGTATTACCTTACTAATAGAACTTTACCCCTTCCTTGCTGTCTCTTTTGTGTTAGATGAACCATCACCCTTCCTGGCCATTGTTCTACATTTGACCAACTAGCCTGAGGTTCCCTTTCTGCTGCCGGATGGCCCGGCTGCCGGCTGGCCCGGCTGCCGGCAGGTACCCTCATGTACTTGAGTGTGCTCTCGAGTCCTCCTTTGGACTGCCTTCCATATCCCTTATGGATGGGATATGGTTGAGTGGAAGCCAAAATATAATTCCCCCTTCTACTTGCACCCTCTTTCGGGATGTAGGCCGGCAAGGCTGAACCTTTGCCGTCCTCCATCCTTTCTTTCTCTCTGTCTTTCCATACAATGGGCCGGTCGCCGACAGCTGGTAGCTATCGTCGGCCATGTTGGGTGTCTGTTGGCTGGCAGTTGTTCTGCCGCCACTTGCCGTGAGAGTAGTTGATCGACAACCCAACGACAAGAATCATACTACGACCGGCAGCCGGCAACTGAGTTGTCTGCCGGCAGTTGGCCACCTAAGTTTATATATTGCCGCCGGGTTCTACTTGATAGAGGGATCCTTCGGCTGCCGGCGGGTAGAGCGGCGGCTACCAACTTGCCACCCCCTTTTACTTTGAAGACAGTATCTGCTTTCAAATAGCCCAGATAGGCCGACATATGTCGGCGGGGCCGGCATGTGCCGGCTGGTCCGGCATATGACGGCAGGCCCGGCTTGTGAAGGCAGGCCCGGCATGTGCTGGCAGGCCCGGCAAGTGTCGACAGGCCCGGTATGTGCCGCCGGGCCTGGCATGTGCCGGCAGGCCCGGCAATACTGGCAACATACTGCCGCCAGTTAGTGCTGTAGCCCAAAAGTTTTCCAACCTACAGGTGCTTCATGGACAGCCAATTGTGAGACCATCATTTTTAGGGAGTGATTCTCCCTACAACTTAATGGTTATCATCCATTACTTTTATCCCATATATTGAACAATGGAAGATTGTGTTAAGAAGACACTCCATATCAAAGGATATTATCTTCCCCTTTCAAATTCATTATGAATCTATGGCTCAATATAGGAGGAGGTCATAGTAATGGGCTGGACAAGAAACACATGTAGGTGTCTTTCTTACATTATAGCTTACTATATTCATGCTAATATTAATTAAAATATGTATGCTGAAATCTGAGAATTTCACCGAATACTTATATGCTTTTCTTTTCTTTACAGGAGGAGCATCCCGAGTGCGGGAACTACTTTTGCAGGGTCCGTAGTAAGAGCTTCTATGGACATGGCATGTGCAGGGCCCATGCTCACTGCGCTGTCACCAAGGGGGCTCTCAAGTACTGGGACCCACAGGTATGTACCGTTTGTGAAAAACTAGTGAAAGAGGCTTTGGATGACCAAAAGTCTATGGAGTCTATGGAGGTAGCAAAGGACACGCTGCAAAAATGGGTCAGGGGTTTTCAGAAGAACACCTCTGGCCCATACCTTCCTAATAAGAGGATGAGGGATTGTCTCTTCCCTAGGGCATCTGTGGATGCAGTCATTCCCCAGGCTCAACCTGAGATCCCCTTAGTTCAAGTTCCGATAGAACCTGACTTTTTGGACGCCTCACAGGGCATCCAATTAGAGGACAACATGTCTGTTGTCTCGGAGGAGACTGAGAACAATCTCCTATTGGAAGAGCTGGACCAGGTGGAGGAGGTACCTCCTGAGACTGAGGTCGAGATATCTGAAACGATTTCAGTATCATCAGCCGCGGCGACTGAGCCGGCACCTTCGACTTCCTCCACTGCACCCCAGTTGGATTCCATTACAATTATGCTACACTCGCTGCTATCCATGGTGCAGGACATTCAGAAGAAATTGTCCGAGAAAGAAGCTTCTTATCGGATGGAAATTCATCAGTTAGTTGCGTCTCGTTTAGCCCCAAAGAAGCTAAACGTCAAGGACCTCCCTGCCTTCTCTGACGTTAACCCATGGAGGTACTCAGACCATATGCCTATGTCGGGGGTGGGGGGGAAGATCTTCCTCTCAGAGAAACTGGGCACTGTTCCAGTAGAGGAAATCGAGTTTTGGTGTAGTAAAGGGGCCTATCTGGATTGCTATGTCCGTCTGAGGACGGAACCAGAATCCAAAGAGGAGACAGAGCCGAAGGAAATGATTGTCCTAGAATTATCTAAGGCACAGGCCTTATATAATTCCACCTTAAAAGAGAGGGCTTTTACTAGTTCCAAGGTGCCGGCTCTCAGCAAAAAGCACCCGTCCTTTATTGCTGACCCCAAACGTGCCTTCCCCTTTATGGACAAAGGGTTTAAGGTAGTCTTAAAGGCAGTTGAGGCAGGGAAACCTTGCCCTACACTAGAAGAATGTAGAACTTTCTCCCTTGCCTTCTCTTCAGACGATAAGGACAGGAAGGATGTCCATAACACCTTCACAGTTGGGAAGCTGGAGGCAGATATCGCTAGACGACAGTTCAACGTAGACCTCCCGAAGCTGTCAGACTTTCTCCTGCGCAGGGAACAGGAGATTAAGGAATGTCTCGCTGCTTCCATGTCTCTGCAGACCGGGTTAGAGACTATGGCAAGCATCCCAGACACCCCAGATATGTACATGGTCTTTGCCAAATCTCATTTGGCTACAGTCACTAACGACCTGTACAACTTTATTAAAGCCAGAAGGGCTTGCAGGGAATTCGTGTTCGCTTCTGCTGCAGTGAAGCACGAACCAAGGAATCTGATAGCCTCCGATATCTGGGGAAAAGACCTCTTCCCAAGTGGAGTGGTCAAAAGGGTCGTGGACAAAGCCGCTTCGGAGAATAGGAATCTCCTCTCCAAGTGGGGCTTGTTCTCTAAAAGGAAATCTTCTGCTGATGAGGGTCCCCAGCCGAAGAACAAGTCAAAATGACCAAGAGTGCCCTCTCGGCCAAAACAACAGCAACAGCTTCCCACGGCCACGGTGCCCCAGACGGTGGCACAACCAATCACCACCTTTCAACTGGTGCCCCAAACGCTGGCGACCCAGTCCCCTGTGTTCACCCCAGTATTTGAAAGGCAATCGACAACCTTCATGCCGAAGCCTCGAGGTTCCTCCCGAGGATCCTCTAGACGCCCCTTCTGAGGCAGGGGCAACAAAGGTGGACGTGGCCAAGGAGGTAAGATCTCCAACCAGCACTCCAAGTGAGATGCTACCGGTAGGAGGGAGACTTCTCCTCTTCCGGGATCGCTGGACCTTCGATCCCCACAGCCTAATCAAGAAAGGACTAGGGTGGAGGTGGAGCTCAACTCCACCAAACTTCCCTCAATTCTTCCAACACTCAACCCCCGTACTGGAAGAATATGTTCAGGAACTCCTGAACAAAAGAGTCATAAGGAAGGCAAAGTCCATCAGATTTCAAGGAAGGCTATTTTGTGTTCCGAAGAAGGATTCGGAAAAGCTCAGAGTCTTTTAGGACTTATCACCACTCAACAAGTTCATAGTGAACTACAAGTTCAGAATGTTGACGCTTCAGCATATAAGGACCCTTCTGCCCAGACGGGCATACACAGTCTCCATAGACATGACGGATGCATACTGGCACGTTCCAATCGACCGTCAAGTTTCCCCCATCTAGGGTTCAAACTACAGAAAAGAAAGTACGTTTTCAGAGCCATGCCCTTCGGCCTAAACATAGCTCCAAGGGTATTCACAAAGCTTGCGAATGCAGTCATTCATCAACTACGCCTGAAGGGAATCCAAGAATGCATGCAAGCCTCCAAGGAAGTGATCCAGTTCCTGGAACACTTAGGATTCAAGATCGACTTGAAAAAGTCTCGGCTTTCTCCAGCTCAAAAGTTTCAGTGGCTGGGCGTCCACTGGGACTTACAGTCACACTGCCTTTCCATTCCATCAAAGAAGAGGAAAGAGATAGCAGGATCTGTCAAAAGACTCCTTCAATCCAACAGGATATCAAGAAGGCAACAGTAGAGAGTGTTGGGGTCGCTCCAGTTTGCCTCATTGACAGAGCACAATTAAAAGATGCATCAGGAGTTTGGAGAAAATACGCATCAAACGCTCGAAGAGATCTACAAAGACCGATACCAAATCGTCTGCGATCACTACTCAAGCCATGGTCAGAGGCCAAGAACCTAAGAAACAAGGTGCCCTTAAAACCACCTCCACCAGCAGTCACCGTTCATACGGATGCCTCATAGGAGGGGTGGGGAGGTCACTCTCAACATCGGAAAGTCCAAGAAACCTGGTCTCCCCTCTTTAAGTCCTTCCACATCAATTGTCTGGAAGCCATGGCAGTTTTTCTATCTATGAAAAAACTAAAACTTAGCTGCTCAATCCACATCCGTCTGGATCTAGACAGCGAGGTAGTAATGAGATGCCTATATCGACAAGGCTCGATATCGCCTCACATAAATCAAGTGATATTGGCCATCCTTCGTCTAGCCAAGAAGAGGAGATGGCACTTGTCAGCAGTCCACCTTCATAGGTTCCGCAATGTGACAGTGGACGCTCTATCCAGGATCAATCTGATAGAGTCTGAATGGTCCCTAGACGCAAGATCATTCTCTTTCATATTACGCAAAGTCCCAGGACTGCAGATAGACCTCTTCGCAACGAGCGACAACAAGAAGCTACCCCTGTACGTAGCCCCGTACGATGATCCTCTAGCGAAAGCGACAGATGCAATGTCAATACATGGGAACAGATGGACCAAGATCTACCTGTTCCCTCCAACCAACCTTCTGTTGAAAGTCCTCGACAAATTGAGATCCTTTCAAGGGACGGCCGCAATAGTAGCCCTCAAGTAGCCCAACAGTGTTTGGTTCCCTCTGATAACGGAACTACGCCTGAAGCTGATCCCGTTGCTGGAACCAGTTCGGACTCAGCAAGTGCAGAAATTGACTGTCTACGCTTCATCAGTGAAAACCCAGAACCTTCATCTCATGATTTTCTCGCCCTAGCGATCAAGAAACAGTTTGGGATTTCTAGAGACAGTATTAACTTCTTAGAAGAATACAAGTCAAAGTCAACAAGAAGAAAATATGAGTCTTCCTGGAAGAAAGGGGTGGCCTTTGTCAAGGCAAAGAAACCTAAGGAGATTTCTACGGATTTTTGTTTGTCCTTCTTCATCCATCTTCATGAGCAAGGTTTAGCAGCTAATACGATTACTACATGTAAATCTGCCTTAGCCAGACCAATACTATACGCCTTCCAGGTAGACTTCGCGAATGAAATTTTCAACAAGATTCCTAAAGCCTGCGCAAAACTTTGGCCTGCAGCCCCTCCAAAACCCATCTCATGGTCTTTGGATAAGGTTCTTCACTTAGCATCCACCCTGAACAATGAAGATTGCTCGCTGAAAGACTTGACTCAAAAGGTGATATTCTTGTTTGCACTAGCCTCAGGAGCCAGAGTTAGTGAAATAGTGGCCCTCTCGAGGGATGATGGCCACATTCAGTTCGCAGACAGCGGAGAACTGAATCTCTTTCTGGACCCGACATTTCTTGCCAAGAACGAGCCGCTCACTAAGAGATGGGGTCCCTGGAGAATCTGCCCTCTGAAGGAAGAAGCATCCCTCTGCCCAGTGGAATGCCTAAAGGTCTATCTTCGTAGAACTTCAGACTTCAGCTTTTCAAGAGGAGACTTCTGGTTCAACGTTATCCTTGAAACAGATAAGGGCGAAAATCACATACTTTATACGCAGAGCGGATCCAGGCATTACACCCGCAGGTCATGATCCGAGAAAAGTTGCCTCGTCTCTGAATTTCTTTCAGACAATGTCGTTTGAAAGCCTGCGTGCTTACACTGGATGGAAGTCATCCAGAGTCTTCTTCTAGCACTACGCAAAGCAATTACAGGAAATAAAATTTAATGTGGTAGCGGCAGGCAGTGTTATAAAACCTGCCGCTTGATTACTGCGAAGAACAGTGCACTAATTGTGACTTTTTGTGAAGGGTGTACATGATAGACTCTTAAGGTATATCATGTTGAGTATTGTGTTTAGGAAGACAATATAGACTGTTCTATCCATATAGGTGACATCAAGCATAATAATCTGACACAAGTGCCAGGCATTCTTATTTGCACAGTGTTCCTAGTATTAACAGTATATAGAGTGAAATATCATATTTCCCTTGAGTGGCTAGTGTTTCCTTTTCAGATGAAACTTATTTATTTTTTGTTATTACTGTTTATGCTTTTATGCAGATTTGTTCAGCGTAAAATGTAATTGATTACAACCATGATTTCTATTTTTGTAAATAAACAATAGAAGGAATCTTTGCGTCTCTTTCGCTTCAAATATTCAAAATTAAGTATGAATCAGAGCATCCTCGATCCTCTTAATATTAAGGAAATATTGGGGGACTAAGGTTTCTACTATTCCAAGCAAACAGCTAAGAACTGATTGTACTAACTGTTTATCTTATTGACTTATGGTTCCTACACAAATATAAACCTGTCTGCCTCTTTACATCCAGATTCGGGAGGTATCGGTAACTTATTCAGAACTATACCATCTAAGTACAAACTATGCTTTACGTGTATAATGACACTAATATACAGGCTGTTTGCTTGATTGTTCCTTGAACTCACAATCCTCGGTTTTTTCCAAGAGTCTACCTAGACTTTTCCCTGTAGGGGGCAGGAAGAACTGTCATATTTTGGTGTTGTTTCAGGATTTCATTTCATTATCTTAATAAATTGTATTTCATCTTATTCTTTTGTTCATCGAGAATCATTTTAAATTAGTCTCAAAATTAAGTTACGAAAATATTTGGGATAGGAAAAGAAAAAGAGAATTCAAATAACTGTTGTTCTAATTATGAAGGCAAGTCTCTGAACTGAAAGGTTAGTAATTCGGAGAATGCATAGTGTTGATACAATCATAAGAGAGAGAGAGAGAGAGAGAGAGAGAGAGAGAGAGAGAGAGAGAGAGAGAGAGAGAGAGAGAGAGATTATTTCTCTTACCTAGTAAGAGTTATATATTGTAAGTCTAAAATGATAGAAAAGAAAAGAAGTCGAGTGTATATAGGAAATATTTATTCTATTGCTGTCACTGTTCTTAAAATACTTTATTTTTCCTGTTTCCTTTCCTCACTGGACTAATTTCCCTTTGGGGGTCCATGGGCTTATAGCATCCTGCTTTTCCAACTAGGCTTTTAGCTTAACAAATAATAATAATAATAATAATAATAATAAAAATAAGTCAACTTTATGGAAGTTTTCCTTCCCTTTTCAGTGTTACGTCAGATTCTATACAAAGAAAGCTAAGCAGGAAAGGGAAATATAGCCCACTGATGGCTATTCCAAAACCATAATGATTTTTTGCATCTGTCAAAAATATTCTATTCTATTCTTTGCCTCAAATTCTCGGTATTTTTCGGATCCAAAGAGAATCAGAATTTATGCGTATTCTGGATACTCGGTGATTTAGAAGGGAAAAGCACTTGTATTTCAATTTTGGCTTCTCTCTCTCTCTCTCTCTCTCTCTCTCTCTCTCTCTCTCTCTCTCTCTCTCTCTCTCTCTCTCTCTCTCTCCTTCTTTTATTAACGTGATTTTGTCCTATTTTTGTATGGGGCAAGCACGGTGCCTTCTTTTGAAGGACTTGCTTTGGCTTTGGGTTAGACCGTAGTACCGATCGGCTGCCCTGCCTGACGTCGCTTTAAAGTTTAAACCCCGGTAGCATATGTTCATGTGTTGTACCAGTCACCAGCGTCCTTCCTTTCACCAGCCAGGAGTCTTGGCGTGATTAGGTAGACAGTTTGAGACGTATGAGGCAATGGTGTCTGTTATGTGTTTAGAAGGTGTTGGAATGGCTGTGAGTATGTGTGTGTGTGTGTTAGTCTGCAACACCCATTTGCTTTCAAGCAAACCTATCCGTCGATTACATACATAATCCTGAGGCGTCTACACGGATACCACAGCACCCGCCTCTCTGACTGCCCTATATAACTGTTTTACTCAATTTTTTTTCATCATCTGGGCCTTTTAATAACTACCCATATTCCAGAAAATGTTTATAAACATTATTACTTCGGAGATTGACATGTTTTGTACTCTATCACGGAGGTTGACCAGATATTGTTAAGAAAACAATTGCCTTGTTTTCATAATGGGTGATTTACTTCATAAAACCCAAGAAATTGGTAGAAATTGCAATTTTGATCAAGATGTAAAGAGTGAGGGTTCATGTTGAAAGGACCTGTTAGAACCTTATCTCTACGGTTATCCTCAAAGGATTATTTGGTAAAAAATAGCACATCATTTGTTTATGAAGGTAAGAAATTACCTTCACATAATGTAGTTTGCTCAGCTGCGTTCGTAATTAATCAGAGAAAACCTGAGGATAAATTTTCTTAATTAAAAACAATGAGGCAGATCCCCCACCTTCCCAACGTATCCGGTGAAAAGAGTGACAGACATCTTAACCTCATCAATTAATCCTTTTTGTTTATTAACATCGGTTTTTCTTAATAAATTTTGTTTTTCTCCTTTACAAATTCAGAGGGAAAATCTCAGGAGGTTCTGCATCTGTTTAATCCATCCATATACCAAAGGCACTTCCCCAATTTTGGGGGGTAGCCTGTTTAATGACTTGATTTAATTAAAAGAATTTCGAAATTTGGCACTAAATGGGTGACCAACATTGTGGCAACACTGTAGGAAGATCATTGAACTCGTACAGAGACATATTCGGGGTGAGAGAGAGAGAGAGAGAGAGAGAGAGATGCTCTCTCTCTCTCTCTCTCTCTCTCTCTCTCTCTCTCTCTCTCTCTCTCTCTCTCTCTCTCTCTCTCTAAACTTTGGTTTCATTGTGCAAATGCAAAGCCCCCCACCTACCCCCAATGACCTCCCCGGCCCCAGCTGTGCCCCCCCCCCCCCCCAAACCCCCCCCCCTCATAAATAAACCCCAGCGAAATCATTTGTCCTAAATATTTCGTTTTTAATAATAAAAAAAAAATCTTTTATATGAAAATAGAAAATCATTAGATCTCAAAGTTTTGCTTCGATAACGAATAAGAAAGAATATTCCAATGCTGTTTAATGTCTGACTCTATTCGTGTTACTATTTTAAATTGAAAATCAATGTCAAAAATAAACTCCATAATAGAAGTTCTTGATGATAACTTTTGGTTTGATAATCTTTAAATAATGATTAAATCATTCAGATCTTTTTTTTCTTTTTTTTTTTACCAACTGTAAAAGAAAAAGGAATAAAGTCAGTTCTTTTAACTTAAAAGGGAATACGATCTCATATCCTGACTGAAAATCTCAGAAATTTAATAAGAAACATTTTGAGTTAATGATAGAGATGAAAATCATACGAAATTATTTTCCCCCCAAAAATTGCATATCTAGTTGCCCAATTCTCCGACTTTTAAGTGTTTTTACCCATCTCCTTTCAAATCCTAATTCCTTTCATCAAAAATTTTACTTTTATGCACGAAAAAGAAATATTGCCTTAAAAGAAACCATTCTTGCTCTAATTGTGAGCTAAATCTCCAATATTTCATACGCATTAAAATTCGTTTTATTTTAATTTCAAGTTGAAGTGTCAAGTAACAATGAAATATGAATGTAATAGATAAACAACAACTAACTTCACTAATCAAATATACATGAACAGTTAAAGCGCTTTCGGAACCTGTATTAAAGCTGAAGTTTTATGGTTTTAAAGATTAAAGTTAAACTTGTCTTTGTCTGTTTATAAAACCACTTGCTGGCGGAGACGTATTGGAGGAACTGTTTTCCCAATTTTGGAGAGAGAGAGAGAGAGAGAGAGAGAGAGAGAGAGAGAGAGAGAGAGAGAGAGAGAGAGAGAGAGAGAGCACAAATCATTCATTTATGTAATATGTTCTAGGGAAAGACAGATATATCGAGAGACTTCTGATTCCTTACTCACAAACGAGAGAGAGAGAGAGAGAGAGAGAGAGAGAGAGAGAGAGAGAGAGAGAGAGAGAGAGAGAGCACAAATCATTCATTTATGTAATATATTCTAGGGAAAGACAGATATATCGAGAGACTTCTGATTCCTTACTCACAAACGAGAGAGAGAGAGAGAGAGAGAGAGAGAGAGAGAGAGAGAGAGAGAGAGAGAGAGAGAGAGAGAGCACAAATCATTCATTTATGTAATATATCCTAGGGAAAGACAGATATATCGAGAGACTTCTGATTCCTTACTCACAAACGAGAGAGAGAGAGAGAGAGAGAGAGAGAGAGAGAGAGAGAGAGAGAGAGAGAGAGAGAGAGAGCACAAATCATTCATTTATGTAATATATTCTAGGGAAAGACAGATATATCGAGAGACTTCTGATTCCTTACTCACAAACGAGAGAGAGAGAGAGAGAGAGAGAGAGAGAGAGAGAGAGAGAGAGAGAGAGAGAGAGAGAGAGCACAAATCATTCATTTATGTAATATATTCTAGGGAAACACAGATATATCGAGAGACTTCTGATTCCTTACTCACAAACGAGAGAGAGAGAGAGAGAGAGAGAGAGAGAGAGAGAGAGAGAGAGAGAGAGAGAGAGAGAGAGAGAGAGAGCACAAATCATTCATTTATGTAATATATTCTAGGGAAAGACAGATATATCGAGAGACTTCTGATTCCTTACTCACAAACGAGAGAGAGAGAGAGAGAGAGAGAGAGAGAGAGAGAGAGAGAGAGAGAGAGAGAGAGAGAGAGAGCACAAATCATTCATTTATGCAATATATTCTAGGGAAAGACAGATATATTGAGAGACTTCTGATTCCTTATTCACAAACGAGAGAGAGAGAGAGAGAGAGAGAGAGAGAGAGAGAGAGAGAGAGAGAGAGAGAGAGAGAAAGAGAGAGAGGGGGGGAAATAGAAAAAGTGAAATGGAAATATCGCTGGTAACGAGAATGTATTTATAGATGTGGTCACTCATACATGAGGAAGGTTTGTATCGAATAGCACCCAAACAGAATCTTGGATAAAGGAAAGAAACATTGCATAAAAGAATGCAAGTATAAAGATAACCCCTAAATAAAAAAAAATCACAATAAATGATTTTAAAGAATTAAAAAATGCGACAACAACGAGTGTTACAAGAAGAAATAAAACTGACATTGAAGATAGATTTGGAAAGATAAATTTCAGTCTAAGCGATAACTTAAGAACATTCCAGTTGACTGACATTTCCATATTTATATTCAACCATAAAACATTTGTGTATTATATTTATATATAGCAGATAATAAAATTAGTTATGTTTTTTTTTTTCTTTTACGCATTTTAACCTGGAATTAAAAAATCTTTTATAGTAATCTTAAACAGAAAGTGAATATTTGTTCCAACTTTTTCTCTTTCCAAATTTGCTCATCCTTTCTTTTAAAGTCTCTAAGAAAGAATCGTCTGAATATGATGAAGATAGACGTGAAGAAACAAGACAATTTCACATGTAAAAATAAATTGATTATTTCTTAAATGAAATAGGAATATATATTAGACATAAACCACTAAATATATATCTCACGTTATTCATGATTATGTATCTGCTGATTGATTGAGATGAGACTATCTATGGATGCATCTTTCATTCAAGTTCTTCAAATATCCTTTACTGTCATCAGCCTCAAATGTAATTGTCGTAGTCATTGAACAGTATTTTTACTTATGTTTGGTGACGTCATTCACTACGTTGCTGAAAATACATTATACGAGTTTTATGCGATTTGAATAAAAACGTTCCTTTTACATTTGGTCCACACCCGCCTATATCTGTTCCATTACATATTGTGATGGAAATTGATTTCAATACATAACACGAGTAAGCCTAATATGAATTTTCCCCTTCACGCTGGTAATAATCAATATATGCATCACATTAATTAATGATATTATCTGTATTTTCTTACAACAATTGATGGATAGTGTGTGAGCAAAATATAACATTGCACAAAAAAAAAATATTGTTTAAAACGAATAATGGTTTTACCAAAGGCATCTGCCTTTGGTGTTAAATTGTTTATGATTATGATGTAGATCATATCGTTCGGCACAATAAGTCAAGTTTTTCTTATTTCTATTTGTCTGATGCTCAAGTGAATCTCAGAAATCTGATCTGGGTAATAATGGGTCAAAATAAGACAGATCCAGAGTATCCGGAAAAGGTTATGCAATACCAAATGTCTTTTTAGTGAAAAGGAAGAGAAGAGAAAATAAAAGAAAATGACAATGATACGTAACAAGGAAATATGAATATGCTGAACATACAAAGTCTTCAATGCAATTTGTGTTAATTCCTGAACATTGCTTTAGCCATATCGACATCATTGGAATCTTCGACAAAGCGAACTTGCAATCTCTTTGGTGAGTCACTCGGAGGCTTACTCGTTAACATGTTTCTTGAATGGGATTTTAACATCAAACCCGTATTAGCTTCGTCCTCTCTCTCTCTCTCTCTCTCTCTCTCTCT